>NW_022436986.1:5342035-5373465 GCF_009761245.1 Sapajus apella
ATGGTTCAATCTGTCATTCTTGGCTTTTGGCAAAACTTCCAAGTGCAATCCTCTCCCATTTTCCCTAAATGGATTTCTGTCCCTCCTCTATTGTTATTTTAGTGACTCCATTTGCCAGTATGTATTTTGATTTACTAAGTTACCACAGATTCTGTTTGGAAGTGGGCTAGGCAGGCCATGCAATTACAGTGATGTTGCATCAGGCTCATCTAACTTATAAGTTTATTTTATTATTTTATTTTTTAATTTTAAATTTTTATGGGTATATCCGGTGTATATATTTATGGGTTACATGAGATATTTTGATATAGGCATGCAATGCCTAATAATCACATCAGGGTAAATGGGGTATCCATTACTTCAAGCATTTATCACAAGATAATTTTCAGACTTCCTTCCCGCAGCTGGGTGACATGGCTCACACCCAGCACTTTGGGAAGCTGAGGCAGGAGGATCCTTTGAGCTCAGGAGTTTGAGGCCAACCTAGGCAATATAGTGAGACCTCCATCTCTACAAACAAAGAAAAAAATTAGCTGAGCATGGTGGCACATGCCTGTGGTCCCAGCTACTCAGGAGGTTGAGGTGGGAGGGATCGTTTGGGCTTGGGAAACAGTGAGCTGTGATCATGCCACTGCCTTCCAGCCTGGGTGACAGAGCTAGACCCTGTCTTTTAAAAAAAGCTTCAAAACCACACACAAATCTAAGATGTTAAAGTTATTAGTCAGGACAGGCTGAATTTTGCTTCAGTAATAAACAACTCTTAAATATGAACGGCTTAGTGTAGCAAAGCCTCACTTCTCACGCTCCATGTCCATTGCAAGCTTGTGGGGTCACTGTTCACACTGACCTCTCTTAGATACAGAGGGTTCACAACCTGGAAGATTGTGGGACACCGCAGCAGGGGGAGGAGAAGAGGAAGAATCGCTTAGCAGCTCTCGAATGCTTCTGCCTGATGGTAACACATCACTTCCCTTTTCACAAGCCAAAGGAGGGACATACAATCCCGTCGTGTGCTCAGGTGGAAAATAACCAGAAATACCGAGGAACAAGCATTAATGTTGACGACATAGAGGCTCAGTGTTTTAAAATAATAGAGGAAACCCTGCAGGCAAGAAGAAATTTCAGTATTCCCCACCCTTGCCATTCATCACTAGGGATTTTCTGGTCATTTTAAAATCAGAATATTCCCAGATATTTGCATAGAATAAGTTCCTTTTGTTCCTTCCTTTGGTCTATTTCAGAGGTCCTGAATTTCCAGTGTGTGTAAGTATTCTTGTTTGCCATCGTACAATGCTTGTTCACAATCCTAAAATGTTTTCAGAGTGTTTTGGGCATAAGCATTTTCCCTGTATGTGCTGAATTTAGAATCTAATTTACTTAGGATGTGACTCTACAGTAATTGATACTAACAGCTGGCTTTAATTGTCCCCAAGTTTTATCACATTCTCCTCTTCTGTGCTTCACTTACAACCTTAGGAGCTAGTTTTTAAACAAAACTCTAAAAAGTCTTCCACATACATTATCTTATTTAGTAACGCTTATAACCCGAAGGAGGCGGTTTATTAGTGGAACATTTCCATTATGCAGAGAGGGCAAGTGACTTGCTCAAGGACACAGTGCAGATACGTGGAAGTGGAACTCGTGAATGTATTTCTGTCTAGCTTTAAATTCTGTGACTTTCTCATGATCCTAGGCAGGCTTCCAGTTGGGACAAGGAGGTCTTGTTTGGAAAGGCAGTTTACAGGCACTGAACTCTGCTCTGGAAATCTGTGGAAAGAACAGGAGGGAATGAGAGGCTCAGGCCCCATAGACCCTACTCCCTGCTGCCATCCACTCAGGGTATTGTGCTTCGTGAAATCCCAGTTTCCGCCGGGATTACTTCGGGCACACAACATGCTAGGAGCTGGATGTCCAGGAATTCCTGTTAATTAGGCATTTATTCACGGAACAAACATTTCCCTGAAGAGCTCTCTGCAGCTGACCAATGCCCTGATTTAGTCTTGGGAGGTGAGATGCCCATTAGTGTAGAATGCATGACAGTGTGAAGCGCATGATCATGTGTGAATTGCACATGTAAGTAGTGTAAGTATGTAATATGTCTAAGTGTGTAAGCTGTGTGATGTGTGTGTGTAGGGTTGGTGTTTGTGTTAGCCGTTCTCTGTTTGTAGTGTCACTAGATGAAATACAGGATGCTCAATTTAATCTGAACTTCAGATGAGCAACAAATTATTTTTTAGGATAAGTTTGTCCCATGCAGCATTTGGAACATAATTATACTAAAAATATGTTATTCATCTGAAATTCAAATGTAACTGGTCATCTTGTGTTTTGGTTTGCTAAATCTGGCTGCTATGTCTACATGCATGTTTGGCAGTATAAATGGACTTGCTTGTTTATGTCCCAGGGTGCACCTGAGTGTGTGTATGTTTGTGCCCGTGTGTCTCTGGGTGTATACGGGGTTCTGTGTGCATGTGGACCTGGCTGGTAAGGAGTCACTGGTTGGGAACCAACTGCTCCACCGCCCACAGCTCATCTCCTGTCAGTCCAACTCTACTGGACCAAGAGGGGTCAGGATGGGCCGGGTGTGGTGGCTCATGCCTGTGATCCCAGCACTTTGGGAGGCCGAGGTGGGTGGATCACCTGAGATCAGGAGTTCAAGACCAGCCTGGCTAACATGGTGAAACTCTGTCTGTACTAATAATACAAAAATTAGCTGGGTGTGGTGACAGGTACCTGTAATCCCAGCTACACAGGAAGCTGTGGCAGGGGAATCAGCTGAACCCAGGAGGCAGAGGTTGCAGTGAGCCGAGAGCGCACCATTGTACTCCAGCCTGGGCGACAACAGCAAAACTTCATCTCTGAAGAAAAGGGGTGGGGAGGAGGGGGTCAGGATGGGCCTTGAATGCCTGGTCAGGGAGTTTGGACTTTCTTCTGAGGGTAGCCATGTAAGGCTCTGAGCAAGGGAGCAGACAGAGCTAGATGTATTCTACAGAAGTCCCTCTGGCTTTATTGCAGAGAAAGAGCTGGAGAAAGCACACAGTGGGAGACTGAGGGAGCTGGATGGTGACCATGGTGAGGGAGGGTGAGGATCTGGTCTAGGGCTTTGGCAGCGGAGATGGAGAGAAAGGGTCTGATTGCAGGGCTCACTGAAAAACTATGCAGGGCTGAGGAAGTCAGAAGTTGCAGGTGGTGTTCATGTTTCCTGCCTGAGCACCTGGGCTGATGAACCATAGGCCCCCGAGTGTTTATCTTGCTCCCTTCTTCATCCTCAATGTCACGCACAGTGCCTGGCATGTAATGGATGCTCTGTGGGTGTTTATGGCATGAATACATTTACATGCAGATGAAACAAGTGGGAAATACATCAGGAGGAGAAAGAGGAGAAGGGGGAGGAGAGGAGGAGAAGAAAGAAGAGGAGAAGAAGGATGGGGAGGACGAGAGATACATCCTGGCTGCATGTCAGCCCTGGGGACTGACAGTGTCTATTTCATCCATGGCTATAGCTCCACATTAAATAGTACCCATCAGTGAGTAAATGGCAGTGTAAGCCAAATCCTAGCACAGTGCCTAGCATATAGTAGATGCTCAATAAATGTGAATTCCAACCTTCTTTTCAGGGAGTAAAGATGCTCCCATTATTCCGAGGAATTTCCTTCCCTGAGCACAATTTTTCTATTTTAGGGAGGCAATTGTCCTTTTGCTTAGGAAGACTTGTCTTTTCTGTCATTGAATTCTTGGGAAATTCAAAGGGCCTGGACCTGGAAGCTTGCTGTGGATTATGGGACAGTTAGAGCCCAAGAGAACAATGGTCTGATCCCGGGGGATGGCTCTAGTCAGGGTAATCCCCCTCATGGCCTCTCCTTCCTTCTGACATGGCCTTGTCATCTGCTGGAAACCCAGGGATTCTCCTGGGTCTGGCACATAGTATGTGCTGTGTAAATGTTTGCTGTGATTATTTTTGTTATTACTGTCCCTGGGCCTGGTGTTTCCTGAAATTGAATCATTTCTCTGACTCTAAAGCTTAGTTTATTTTATTCAAGCCTTGGGCTAACACCTCAATAGCTCAGGATTCCCGAAGCAGGGAAGACTAATTCCGACACGATCCCTTTCCGGCGATTTTTAAACACTCATGCTACAGAGGAAGGTAGGCTTCCTTCAAGAGCTCACTTAGTGTAGATAAACATTTGGCCGGTGGATATGCAAACAGTCCAAAAATGCACCTTTTTCTAAGTGTAGGGTCTCAGAAAGGGCTTTCAGGATTCAATGCATATTCATTTAGTCATTGGCTTGTTCATCTAGTAGTTCCCGCTGGAATATAAACCAGGGCAGGCTTTTTGCCTGCCTTGTTCCCTATTGGAAATCCAGTGGCAGAACAAGGCCTGAGACTTCGTATCTGCTCAATACATAGTTGTTGAATGAATGAATGAATGAATGAGTATCTTATCTGTGCTGGGGTGCCTGGCATTGGGACACCAGAATTGGACATAGTCCCTGCAGTCCATGGGCTTGTGGTCCTGCAGAACGTCCCATGCACCCAACATCTACCTGAAATACAGAGCAGATCAAGCCAACTGCCTGTGAGATAGGGAAGGCCCCTGCAGGGGTCACGGAGCCAGGCAGAAGGAATACCACTTCTTCTGGGAATACCAGAGAAGGCATCTTAGGCCAGGTGGTATTTTTTTTTAACAAAAGTCTGGAAATCGCCTTTTATTTTTGTTGTTTGTTGTGCAATATGTCAATGTTTTAATAAGGACTTTCATACCCGTCTGAAAGATCCACTGTGCTAATTATGTTAGGCCAGGTTCCTTGAGATCATTGTAGAATTCCAAGTTTTTTTTCTTTAAACCATGATCCTAATTATAATTTTAAAACTATAATGAATTTGTGTTTCTTTTACTGACATATAATATTATACACATTTATAGGGCACATGTGAGTGTTATATGCATGGAATGTGTAATGATCAAGTCAGGGTATTTGGGGTATCCGTCACCTTGAGTATTTATCATTTATTTATACGTGTTGATATCGTTTCAAGTCTTCTCTTCTAGTTACTTTGAAATACACAAAATATTGTTTGTTGTTAAGTATAGTCACCCTAGTCTGCTATCAAACATTAGAACTTATTTTTTCTGTCTAACTGTATGTTTGTACCCATTAATCACCTTCTCTTCATCACCCCCTCCCACCCATTCAGCTACCCACCCTCCCTTTCCAGTCTCTGATATCAATTATTTTATTCCCTATGCCCATGAGATCAAGTTTTTTTTTTAAATAAAAAAAATTGTATTTACCTAGAAGCATTCAGAATGTCAACAAAACAGCTGCAACTTTTTTTTTTTTTTGCAATTACAGAGTAGTAATCAATTAGCGGAACAAAAATTATTTCGTATAAGCTGCATCAGAGACAACTGAAGATGAAAAAACTACCATCCTCATATATAACTAATTTGTGCTGTGCACCAACAAGAGCCTGCTGTAAATTTCCATGCCAATTTACAGCCCCTGTACTGCACCAGGCAAGGTTAGTGGCTGCTGAAAATACCACCAGGACAGGGCTGTCTAAAGACACATTCGGTAGTGCGTTAGCTACACAAAAAAAGACACTGTACAGCTTAAAAACAAACCTTACGTAGCCTTACATTTCTATTTTTTTCTTTAAAAGGAGTGAGTTGTATACAGGGGGGTCAAATGCTTTATAGACAAGAAAAAAAACAGCTGTGCCAGAACCAACTATTCATCATCATCATCATCTTCATCATCCTTTTCCTCCTCATCCTCTTCATCTTCCTCAACTTCCTTTTCTTCCTTCTTTTTCTTGCTTTTTTCAGCCTTGACAACTCCCTTTTTTGCTGCATCAGGCTTTCCTTTAGCTGCAAATGACATCTCATTCATTTTTATGGCTGAAGAGTATTTTATTGTGTACCCATACCACATTTTCTTCATTCATCCATCTACTGATGGACACTTAGGTTAATTTCATGTCTTAGCGATTGTGAATAGTGATTCAGGAAACATGCGAGTGCAGGTATCTCTTTAGTACACTTGAGTTCCTCTCTTTCGGATAAATATCCAGTAGTGGGATTGCTGGGTCAGAGGGTAGTTCTATTTATAATATTCTGAGAAACCTCCATTTTGTTTGCCATAGTGGCTGGCTAATTTACATCCCCACCAAGAGTAGGTTAAGAGTTCTATTTGCACTGCTTTGGTTTCAGCATCAAGGAGGAGTTGGTGGAAGGTCAACAGGAGGAGCCATGGTCTAGAGCTGGGACATCTTGGTTGGCAGAGGAGTCCCAGGTAGGCCAGCTGGGGATAGAGGTCACAGGAGCATATGTTCAGGAGGGCAGGGCCCATGACTGTCTGGTCCTTCGTTATAAGGCATGGCATCTGGCACAGTGTGGGCTCTCGATAAGTTGTTAATTAAGAGAAAGAATGAATGACATGAGAGAAGAGAGAAAAGATGGGACCTAGAAGTCTTTCTGGAGGTTTCCTTGGCAACTACAATGGATTTCATTGTGTCCCCGTGTCTGCAAGGAGCCCCACCTCCATTACTTCCACAGCACTCCACCAAGTGATCATCTAGCTTTGGCTAGGATGTTTCTCAGGGATGGGGTGCTCACTCCCTCCTGCACAACTGGTTCCTTTTTTATATAGATCTGATTATTAGAGTATCCATCCTTACACTGACCACAGGGAAGCAGAATGGAGGCAAGGAAAGAGCACTGAACTTGGAGTCAGAAGACCAGGGCTTCGCTCCTGACCCTCCCACTGTCTTGCAGGTGCTTCTTGGGCAGGGGTAGATGTAGCCAGTGATTATGAATGTGGGCTTGGACATTTGGCATATCTGCCTCAGTTTCCTTATCTATAAAATGGGAATAGCAATGGTGCCTACCTCATAGGGCACTTGTGAGGATTAAATGAGATAATGCATGCAAAGTTCTTAGTGCCTTACTTGGCAAATTAGTAAATGCTCAATGAACGTTAGCTACGATTTTTCATATATCATCTCCTTTCTTCCTCTGCATAATGGGAATAAGAAGCCCTGCCTTGGATGTCTCTTGGGCTTGGTGTGAGGAGCCAGGGAGAGAATGGGCATGAAGGATCCTCAGAGGTGAGGGATTCTGCGTCATTTCCATTACATTGGCTTTTTCTGCAGGAGACCCCACTAGTGTGTACTTTACCCTGAGGTCACTCCTACGACACCCAGATCCTGAGGTTTTTTCCTCCCTTTGATGGCTTGGTTTCTGTTCCTTGACAGCCTGAATCATGACCTCTAAGATCTTATTTACTTACTTATTTATTTTTAGTAATAAATAAGTAAGCATTTATTTATCATCGTTTATATGGCCATTGTGTTGGATCGTCACCCAGGCTGGGGTGCAGCCTCAAACTCCTGGGCTCAAGCACTCCTCCTGCCTCAGCTTCCCAAGTAGCTGGGAATATAGATGCATGCCACCATGCCCGCATAATTTTATTTTTAATGTTTTTTAGAGTCAGGGGTCTTACTACGTTGCCCAGGCTGGCCTTAAACTTCTGACCTCAAGCGAGCCACCTGTCTCAGCCTCCCGAGTAGCTGGGATTACAGATCTATATTCAGAACAGGACTGCAAAGAAAGGAAAGGAAAATAAAGAAAAGGAAGTGGGCAAAGTTCTGGCTTTCAGTAGTTCCTTGAATAGCATAAGACACAGACTTGCTGCGAAGGGGGCTTGCCCAGCCTTTGAAATAACCATTTCCTTCCCTCCCGGCCTTTTTGAGATCAGAGAGGTGGGAGGGGGCATGGAGATTTAGTTCCCGGATGCACTGAAAGAAGGCTGTGAGCTTTCCTCTGATGTGCAACTCTTCTTCAGAGGCCCCGGCCCTGGGAGGCAGGGCTCTGGGCTGCCTGGCTCCTCCTGTGGTCTACCTTGGCCTCGCTGTAGGCCCAGCTGCTGCTGGCCACGCGGGTTTCTTTTAAGAGGCTTGGCTGACCCTCAGCACAGCTGAGATGTTCTGAGGCCTTGAATGTCAGCAATGGAAGCAGCTTTATGATTCTCTGGGCCAGAGGTTCCCAGGCTGGGGTCCCTGGACTCTGGGGGTGCTCAGACTATTCCCGGTTCTTTCAAAAGCTGAACAGAAGCAGTATATGGCCTTTGTGTGAGGGCTCACAGGCTCATAAAAGTATCTGGTGTCTTGACTTTTCTCTGAAATCAGCTCCAGCTGATGCCTCAGTTGCTGGTGACAGTGATAGCTTCCCACTGAGCTTACCTGGTAGGAGCAAGATGAAGCCCTTCACACATTATCTCACTGATCTTCAGTTCTGTAAGATGGGTACATTTATGAGTCCTGTTTTGCCAGTGGAGAAACCAAGTGCCGGAGGGGTAAAGCGCTGTGCCAGGTCCACACCCAGCAGTCTCACTCCGCCGCGCCAACCCCCAACTACTAGCAAACCGTGTTCTGAAAGCTCAGTTATACAGCTTTGAGCACTGCAAAACTCATCATTATTCAGGGAAGAGAATTTAGTAGAGAAAATGTTGAGATCAAAGTATACACATAGGAGGAATAATTAAAGGAGTGGTGGAATAGTTGAGGATATGCCATTTATTATTATTTTTTTATGTTCTGCTTTTCTTTGCTCTTGAGAGATGATACATGCCACTTTGTCTTGTAAAGCAAAGGCCTAGAGTAGTGAGGGTCTTGCCCAGTGTCATCTTGGGAACTGGTAGTTGGGACAAGAACCTGTTTCACTTTGACTGGACTCCTTGGGCCTGACTCCAGAGGGACTCTGGCTACCTAGGAAGCAGGGCAGTCGTGGCTTGTCTCGAGCTGATGGCATAGGCCTGGGGGTTCCTTGGAAGGGTCTCTGACTTCTCCCTGCCCTGGCAGGCCACTCCCCAGCCAGGGTCAGACCACACATCCTGACTAACTTTCCACCAGTCCCCACCTACCTCCCACCATCTGCACCGTGCCTGGGCCTTGCCAGACCACAGAGCCGTTCAGAGCTGGCAGGAGCAGGCAGAATTCATCTTCAGCAAACTCTTCCTTCCAATCCCATAATTGTACATGCACTTTATGGTTTGCAAAGTGCTTCCACATCTTCCACATCATTCAACTTGAGACCGAAGGCTGTTCTGGGAGCTGGGTAGGGTAGGAATAGTACCCCATTTTACAAAAGAAGAAAAGGAAGTTCTAAGAGGCAAGGTACCTTGTTCAAAGTCACACACTCTGATAAGAAATGTCGGAGTCAGAAGTTGGAGCTGGGTTGGCCTGTTCCATTCCAGTGCCTGTTGCACCAATCAGCCTCCCTGTTTGGAATGAAGAATTGCAAGAAGCAATGATGAGTCACACGCCAAGCTGGGTCCTGCCAATAACTTTATATTTAACGGCATCACCATTAACCATATCTTTTTCCCATAGTGGACAAATACAGGTACCTAAATTAAAACAGCTTAATCTGTGTCAACAAAGATTGCAGGCCTCCACTCTGAGAATTCATGATGTGATGAAAAGACGCAAATGTTCAAGGCAGGAGTGGTTCATGTTCTAGACTCATAACTTTCTCACTGTGACCCTGAGAAGATGTTCATGCTCTGGGCCTCTGTTTTCCAGGTGTACAGTGAAGATAATAATACCTACCTTGCTTGTTGTGAAAATGATTAGGGTCATCATATACAAGTTTATTTGTAAAACTTTAAGAACTATTATACATGACCATGAGTCTTCATAAACAGCTAAGGCAGAGGAAATTCATATGTATACACACATATATGTATATATATAGAAAATGAATGATTAATAAGTGTATCCTAAGTAGTTTACATGGCTTATTCTATTAATGGAAACAAGAGCCTTGTGGAGACTACTACCATTATCATTCCCATTTTATAGATGAGGAAACTGAGACCCAGAGATCTTAAGTAACAAGTAGCAAATGGCAGAAGCAGGATATGAAATCTAGATAACAGGTAAGCTCTTTAACAGCCGAGATGCATCAGAAGCACCTGAAGGACTGGTTAAAATATGAAACGCTGAGTTCCACCCCATGATTCTGATTCAGTAGGTTTGGTGTGGGGCCTGAAAATTGGATGCTGATAATGCTGGATCAGGGACCACACTTTGAGAACCACTATGTTAAGCACCGTGCCCAAGGCCACAAACCCAGCAGTCTGACTCCACAGTACCAACCCTCAACTACTAGCAAATAAGTAGTCTTCTAAAAGCTCAGTTGTATAGCTTCGAATACTGCAAAACTCATCATTATCCAGGGAACGGAATTTGGTAGTGAAAATGTTGGAATCTCAGTACCACATGTGGGAGAAATAAGAAGTGTCTCATCATGCACAGAGCTTTCTTGCCCTGCCAATGGTCCAATCCATGTCATCTGAGGCCTGCCACACAGGTTAGCTGGACATCTGTGTGCACTAGATGCCTGATTTATGGCTGGTAGACATACGTTATGCTCATGGAGAGGCGTGGAAGTGGTTGGTGATGCTGGGGAGGCCTTTTCTCCTTCAGAAATCAAGTGAGAGAAGTTACCCCATGCATTTGCCTGTGTCTGAAGGCCCTGCAGGTGCCTGAATCTTTGTGGCTGTGCTACTCAGGCCTTCCCCCAGGGCCATCCAGCAGAAGGGAAGGCCATTTGTCTGGAGAAGGCACAAGAGAGAGTTCACAGGATGCTTTCCCAGCTCCTGTCAGTCAGGGTTTCCCTTTAAGCCCCTCGAACTCCCAGATTTCAGGAAACTGTCTATGAATGGAGAGATAAGGCACAGCCTCCAAAAACAGAAAGCACAGACCAAAAATATTTAAATTCAATTAAACCTAATTAAATTTATGTTTTTGAAAAGAAATAAGAAACCAACTTCCAGAAGAACAGAAGCATTTCAGAAAACAGGGGTTGAGCCAAAAGCTGTGGTCACAGATAGAAGAGAGTGAAAAATCAAGGGCATATGGATATCCACTTGTTCCAGAACTATATTTATGGAAAAGACTATGTTTTCTCTACTAAATTGCATTTATATTTTTGCCAAAAATCAGTTGTCCAGACCTAGAATAGCCAAAACAATCTTGAAAAATAACAAAGTTGGAGGACTCACACTTCACAGTTTCAAAATTTACTACAAATCTGCAGCAATCAAAACTGTGTTGTGTGGTACTGGTAAAGACAGACTTATATCAATAGCATAGAATTTGAGAATCCAGAATTACAATCTCACATTTATGATCAGTTGATTTTCTGTAATGGTGCCAAGATAATTCAATGGAGGGAAAAATCAGGATCTTCAACAAATGATATTTGGGGCAACTGGATATCTACATGCAAAAGAATGAAGTTGGACCCCTGACTTACATCTTGTGAAAACATTAACTCAAAATGAGCCAAAGACCCAAATGTAAACACTAAAACTATAAAACTTTGAGAAGAAAACATAGGTATAAATCTTCATGACCTTGAATTAGGCAATGGGATATTTCCTCATTTCATTTGGTCTTGTTCAACTTCTCTCAGCAATGTTTTGTGGTTTTTCAATATAAATCTTGCTCACTTCTGGCCAGAATTATGCCTTAGCATTTCGTATTTTTGCGCTATGGTAAATGGTATTGTCTTTGAATTGCAATTTCCAATTTTTTGGATTGTGTGTAGAAATAAAATTGATTTCTTTATGTCGATTTGGTATCCTGCAACCTTGCTAAGCTCACTTATTAGTTCTAGTAGCTTTACTGTAGATTTCATCAGATTTTCCCCATTGACAATTATACCATCTGTGAATAGAGGCAGTTTCTGATCTGGAAGCCTTTTCTTTTACTTGCCTTAATAAATTAACTAGAACCTCTGATACAACATAGAATAGTAGCAAATGCAGAAGGATCTTCCAGTCTTTCGCATTAAGTATAATGTTAGCTGTGGGTTTTGTAGATGCTCTTTGACAGATATAAGAAGTTTCCTTCTATTCCCCTTCTAGTCTTAATTTGCTGAGGCTTTTAATCAGAAATTGATGTTGGAGTCCAGGGGCAGTGGCTCACTCCTGTGATCCCAGCACTTTGGGAGGCCGAGGTGGGCGGATCACCTGAGGTCAGGAGTTTGAGACCAGCTAGCCAACACAGTGAAACCCTGTCTCTACTAAAATTACAAAATTTAGTCAGGTGTAGTGGCACACACCTGTAATCCCAGCTACTTGGGAGGCTGAGGCAGGAGAATTCCTTGAACCAGGAGGCAGAGGTTGCAGTGAGCCGTGATTGTGCCACTGCACTCCAGCCTGGGCAACAGAGCGCGGCTGCCTCAAAAAGAAGAATGATGTTGGATTGTCAAATGCTTTGTGGGTATCTACTGCTAGAGAAAACACAGGGGTCACAGATGAGAGAGAGTTCAAACTTGAGAGCAGCCTCTGTTTTCTCTCAGAAAGGAGATAAGGGGAAGAAAGTGCCCTGCCCAGTGAAAGGAGCCTTTCTTAGGGAGCCACGTGGGTGTGTGGGGTGCCTTTGTTCTGTGTCTCTCTCCTTGGCTGGCCTTCCTAGGGTTTGGGTTCTGGCCTGTGGAGTCCAAAGCCAGTGCTTTTTCCTCTACACCAAACCATCTAAAGACTGACTCCAGAACACTGCTTGACCAAGGCCCCTAAAATGAATAAAACTTCAGATTTCTCAACAAGACAAAATAGTAGCAGTCATTTGTTAAGCACTTTTGAAAACAAGAAACGAGGCTGGAACTAGGGTGAGGTGAGGGAGCCACCCATGGATGCAAAGTAAAAGGAGGCACTCCTTCGACCCTATGTGCCTCCCTGGCCTCACCCTCATCCAGGCTCTGTAAAGAGCAGCGCTAAACACTTTACCTACGCTTATGCCCTTAATCCACAAAACCGTACTTTGGTGATAGGTGTGCTTATTATTCCTTTTTTTTTTTTTTTTTTTTGAGATGGAGTCTTGCTCTGTCACCCAGGCTGGAGTGCAGTGATGCAATCTCGGCTCACCCTAACCTCCACCTCCTGGGTTCAAGCAATTCTCCTGCCTCAGCCTCCCAAGTAGCTGGGATTACAGGCATGTGCCATCACATGTAGTTTTTTTTTTTTTTTTGTATTTTTAGTAGAGACTTGATTTCACTGTGCTGGTCAGGCTGTTCTCCGACACCTGACCTCAAGTGCTCTGCCCACCTCGGCCTCCCAAAGTCCTGGGATTACAGGTGTGAGTCACGGTGTCTGGCCATGATGATTATTCTCAGTTTACAGCTGAGGAAACTGAGGTTCAGAGAGGTGAAAGTGACCTGACCAAGTAATTAGTGGCAGAGCTGGCCTTTGGAGTAAAGTTTGTTCCTATTTTGTGTGTGTTCTTAATCAGTGGTTCTCGACTCTAGTGACTAGAATGACCTGGAAGTTTGATTGAAACCCCAGCTTCATTCCAGAACGCCCCATGCAGAATCAGTGAGCGGCTATGAGTTGAGTTGGGGGATGAATGGACCAGCAGTGAGAACCTCTGTGGGGACTTATTCATGTGAAAAGAATGCCTGGCATTTATTCTGAAAGGCTTCTTTCTATAGACCCTCCATCCTTGTAGTACAAAATGGGCATTTTCTTCTTAAATATATTTCAAATGTTTTCTAATTTATTCTGAGACATCTGTATCAGAGGGACACGGTACATCAGATTTTTAAAGCCTTTGAAGAAAGGCCACTGCAAAATAACAGAGAGTGGGGATAAAACCAACACAGAGCTATTTAACATGTGATAAGGAAAGGCAGACTTAAACCAGGCTTGCTGATCTCCTCAAGTTTTAAACATGTGACATTTTCAGAGTTGACCCTAGTGTCTGAGAGGCTAAATTTTTCTTTAATCTTCCATGTTTTTGGTCTCTAAGAACCCCCATCCAGCTTCACATTGCCCTAAAGTGCAGTAATTGAAAAGCCGATTTTATTCCTTCCCTTGATCTTTATTGGGAGTATCACAAAGCCCCGTGGCAGGAAATTCCAGCCTGCCTATATACATTGGACCCACGTGGGAAGCTTCTAATAATCTCTTGGTTCTAGTCACACTCCAGACTAAGCACAGCAGAACCTCTGGGGGTTAGGAACAGGCAAGCCTGCTTTTGAAGTACCCTACCCTGCCACTGTAATGCCAGTGCCAGCCAGGGCTGAGAAGCTTTACTTTAGGCAGTGAATTCCTGGAGAATCCCCACTGCCTTCTTGCTCTTTCTCCAGGAGCTCCATCTAATAATGATGCTTCATACCCTCAATATCCCCTCCTGGAGTTACAGCTTTCCTTAGAATGTGGAGGCAGCGGCTGTCTGGGCTCTGATTTGAATGGGAAGGGAACTCCTATTTGTTAAAGATCTTCCCAATGCCAGCCTAGTTTCATCCACCTAATAACCCTGGGAGACAGGTACTACTGTCTTCACTTGGTAGATGACACAACTGATGTTCAGAGAGGTGAAGTGACTTGCCCAAGGACACTCAGCTGTCAGGTGGAGCACAGCTGTGTGTGGGGCACAGGTGGAACACAGGTGTCAGTTAGACACAGCTGGGATTTAAAGCCAGGCTTGTCTCCCCTCCTCCTTGGGAAAGATGGAAGAGTCCCTGTTAGCCACAGGGAGCCCCTTCCTTCTCAAGGCAGCTCGTTCTTCTTTCAGGCATCCAGGAGTCCTCATCTGGCCCCCTCTCACCCCCATCACTGTATCAAGCCCCAGTGTCTCCCCAGGTTCTGCCGCACAGCTCTCTCAAGCAGTCATAGTGAAGAAACACACTCTGGCCAGTGGGGTGGGGTGGCCCTGAACAGTTCTTATGCCTGCACTTCCCATGTCTATCTGTTTTTCTGATGAAGAATTGCCCTCTGGGGGATCCTTCAACCTTACCTGAAGGTGAAGGCCAGCTTGCCTGGAGAGGAAACCTAAGGAACCCCTTTAACTTTGGGGACCACTGGACACCAATGCACTGTGCCTTTGCGATTCTGTGCTTCATGGTCTTGCTGTTCCTACCATAACTACATTGAGAAAGGAGTGGGAGGAGGATCTGCTATTGTTCTTTAAGCCCCACCTCACAGGTAGAGAGCATCAGGAGAGGGTGCCAGAGGACAGCACGGTCCAGTAGAAATCAATACTCCTGGACCAGAAAATGGGCCCCTGGGTTCCCTTCCCAGCCTTGCCACAAGCTGACTGATTTTGCAGGTCATGACCTCTTTGGATCACAGTTACCTTATGTGTGAAGCAGAGCATTTGACCTGTAGGTCAAATCCTCTAGGAATTTGACCTCTAGGAATTTTTTTTTTAGAATCCGAATCCTCTAAGATTCTTTTGAGCTCTGAGATTCTATGAGAATTGTACTCCTCTAGTAACAACAGCAGTTAGGGTGACCCACGGTTTGCCAGTTGGAGCACTGAAGTCCCGTGTTCCAGGAAACTCTTTAGTTCTGGACAGACAAGGATGTTTGGTCACTAACTGCTGTCATCTCTTCAGTATGTGTCGTGTTTGGCCTCTGGCACACGACAACAGGAGCAGAGACAGCAGTAGGCTGTGGTCTTACTGCCGTACCTTTAGATTCCTTCCCTCCTACCGGATTGCTGAGAACAGAGGCTGCAGTCCCCTGGACGCCCGACCTCTCTGTGCCTTGCCATGGTCCCCGAGGAGGGCTCCTCTTTGTCTGCCCTACCCTGGACCCTGTGTCTGGCCCTGTAAACAGTTCCTGATTTTCTCCAGTTCGGAGGCCCATTGTTTTTTTAGCTAAAGGTCAAGGGCAGGATGGCTCTTGTCGCTGTGCTGTCGGGTGGGGCATGACAAGGGCTCTGCTGGGCTCCTCCCCAGGACTCTGGCATCGAGCATCCCCTCCATAGCCCCCTGGTCAGGGGCAGACGGAGTCACTGTGTGCCCACTCACAGACCTGGCCAGGCCTGGCCAAGAGTGGGTGGGCCATGCACAGGTCAGGGTGGAGCCTGTGCCTCATTGCTGCTCCGAATGTATGTGCTGCACCCAGTAGCCACCCTGCCTACAGCGGGTGTCAAGCAGGTTCCTGGGTGCTTCTCAGAGGAGCCTCACATCACTGTGGAAGGGGAAGGTCTTTCTCCTGGGTTAATGGCTGTGGACACTGAGGCTTCGAGAGGCACGTGGGCTTGAGGTAGCCCAGCTTGGGCCAGGACCAGGACTGTGGTCTGTAAGAGCCTCCTTAGGTCTTCAAGACCCCACCACTCGGGCCTTCCTTGTTCTCAGGCTCCTCATCCATCCTTCCACACCACCACCGGCGTCATCACTCCACCACACCACCTGGCTTGTCTCTTCATTAAACAACCTGAAAGGACTTTGAAAAGCAAACAAAACCTTTTACTTATAGAAACTTTCAAAGAAATACAGAAGAGAACAGTGTAACAGCACCGTCTCCCAATCCCCCCAGCTTCAGCAGCCACCTCTCCTCTCATTCCATCTGGCCCCACCTGCTCCTGCCCTCCCTGTTGTTTGAAGCGGTCCTAGATCTATCATTGGAATCACAAACATTTCTGCATCAATCTCTAAAAGACGAGAACTTGAAGAAATAAGCACCATACCATTACCACCTTTAACAAAATAAACAATAACTCCTTATATAGCAACAAAAGCCCCACACTCAAATGTCTCCTAATGTTTCCTAAACGTTGTCATTAGAATTCAATTCGCTTGTTTGGATCAGATTGAAATAATGTCCATGTATTCCAATTGCTGATCTGTCTCTTAAGTTTCTTTTGACCTTTAGATTGCCCTCTTCTTTGCCTTTTCCTTTGTAATTTATGTTTGAGGTGATGAGTATCCCAATTACCCAGATTTGGCCATTACACATTATATACATGGATCAGAATAGCATATATACCCCCAAAATATGTACAACTATGATAATTTAAAAATACAAAAAGAAAAAAGAGAAACTGATCATTTGGCTGGTAGAGTAGTGTCTCACAATCTGGATTTTGCTGCTAGTAACCCTTGTGGTGTTGTTTAATATGTTTCTCTGTTCCTTGGGTTTTAAAGAAAAAGTAAAAAAAAAAAAAATAATGACCTAACGCCATTATCTTAATAAAACTGTTTTTATTGCCCTGTCACCCAAGCTGGAGTTCAATGATGCCATCATGGCTCACTGCAGCCTCAAACTCCCGGGTTCAAGCGATCCTCCCACCTCAGCCTCCTGAGTAGCTGGGACTACAGGCAGACACCACCCCTAACCTGGCGAATTTTAAAATTTTTTTGTAGAGATGGAGTCTTGGTATGTTGCCCAGGCTGGTCTTGAACTCCCACCTCAGGCTCCCAAAATGCTAGTATTACAGGTCTTCTTCCCTTCTGATCACTGTTTACATGCATATAATCCTTCAGGGTTTTTTTTTTTTTTTTTTTTCTGTTAGTTTGATTAACACTACTCTGTAAATATTTTCTGTTTTTATATACAACTTTCATCATTAACATTCTTAATAGTTACCTACTAGAGTTATGTTAAGCTGTAATCATTCTCTTATAGTTGAACTGTAAAGGTTTTGTCTAGTTTTATCACTATGATAGATAGCACTAAACCTTTCGTGTCTCTAGTATAATTATGTATGACTACACTGCTCCCTCCCTGCAATTTTTGTTTCCAATTTAACAAATGTAAAATGATGCTGTGGTAGATCCAAGATGACCACAAATTCTTTGTCACCTCTCCCATTGAGAGATGGAGTTTAATTCCCCTTGCCTTGCTTGACCAATGGTATGTGGCAGAAGTAACACTCTGGGACCTCTGAGCTAGTTTGTAAGAAGCCTTGCAGCTTCTGCCCAGGTCTCTCAGAATTCTTGCTCTAGGGCATGCTGACTACCATGTAAGAGATCTGGCCACCATGAGGAGACTGTGTACTAGAGAGTCTCTGTATAGGAGCTGGGGTCCATATCCCAGCCAAGCCAAGCCTGCCAGCCTCCCTAGGTACCAGCCATGAGAGTGAATCCTTGGATTCTGTCAACTCATTGGCCAGCTGAGTATCACTGAGTGAGCCAAGCCCTGCCTCAATATCTGACCCTGAAAATCATATAATACAATTAAACGGAGGTTGTTCTAAGCTGTCAAGTGTTAGGATACTTTAGGTAGCAATAGGTAATTGAAACTGTTGCCTTTATGTCCTCCCCCTCACCCCCTTTAAAAAAAAAATCATAACAAGAACTTTTTTGTTTTCGAATAAGAACCGTGTTTCTTTGATCTACATTTCCAATGTATATTTTTGCAGGTGTTTGGATTTGCATTTGTGATTTTTTTCTCTTTTTAAATTAATTGCCTTTGTAGATTGGTCTTGTTTTGTTCTGGGGTAGGACTCTGGCTGTATAGCATGTCTGGGACCCTGCACATCTAAACTCCACCTACGTCACTGGTTGGACTTACGCTCCTAACAAGGAGATTTCTATCTGAATATACTGGGAGGTGCCTTCCAATTCTTCCATGATTGCATGTCTTGGATGGTGGAGTAAGAAATGAGATTTATCATTTGAATCCAAAACCCATAGCTAACTGATCATGGCATATTGAGCGCTACAAATGAACTACAAATAGAGAGACATACTAAGCATCTTTTAGATTCTTCTTGACAAGAAGACCCTTCTGCATCCATAGCAACCAGGAAACACAGACACAAGAACATCCTTCAACCCTGAATATTTCTTGCAGTAATACAATTTGAGATTTTGTGCCTTGAACACAACTATGTTTTTATGTTTGCTTTTTGCATATATTTTGTATTTATTTCATAAAACATGAAAGCATTCTAAAAACACTAAATAATTCTCATCTTACCCTCATCCCTACTAATGATGTTTCTTCCTGCTTAAAGTATTGAAAGCATCTATTGTTATATTTCTGAAAGATTTGAATTTTTTACAAGTAGAGATCTAATAACATGAGAGAAATTTGAAAGCAACGTAAAAATCCATAAACCTACCACTTTGACATTGTGACAACCATATTTTTATGTCCCCTTGCTGTTTTTACAACCTGTGTGTGTTTAAACATTTTTCTAGACATTTTCACCTAATATTTTATCAGAAGCATTTTCTACAATCCTTCATAAACTTCATACCCGTCATTTTTAAGGGCTATAGAATATTTCTTCAAGGTTTATACCATGATTTACTTAACTACCCTCCTTCCCCTTTTTGCATATTTGGGTTGATTCCAGTTTTTCACTAAGCAGCTTTTTGATGAATATTTTTCTGCATATGGCTTTTTCTGTATTTCAGGATATTTTCTTAGGCTAGCTTCCCAGAAGGGGATTACTGAGTCGAAGTACATTAACATTTTTATGGCTTCAAAGTATCTTTTGAAGAAGGTAGGTGTTCCATTTCATGAGGTCCACAAACATAAAAGAGGAAATTTTGGCTTCAAAAACTCCCTTGTAACACATGAACATTAAAATTTTGTCATAGAGTGGTTCTGATAACTTTTCTAAGTAATTAAAGCTTGGCCTTTTAAATTAAACAAGTATAAAAAGTTATTTTTCATTTTATTGGTTTTTGAGAAGAGTCTTTTCTGGGATGCTTTACACTTCTGAGCTTTTCTAGAAAGAATCCACAAAGCCAGCTCTGCTCTTTCCTCCTTATTCATGGACCACAGGCAACTGTTGGAGTAGGAGATCTGAGGAGCTGATCCCAACCAAACACCGGTATCCATATCAGCAGTGGTGTGCTGGGATTTCTGTGGTCTCACCCTGTGGCTAGAAACTTGCGTCTCTTAGAGAAGTCCCCAGTGCTCCTACATGGGCTCATGTGAATTTGAAAAACCTTCAGGTGACTTTCCTGGATCACCCAGACAGCAAGGTTAGGTGGCTGATATGAATAAAGCCCGCGTGCTTTCCTGAAGCGCAGGTGAAATCGCATGTGAGGCCAGAAGACCCAGGTTCCAGCTCCAGCTCCAGCTCTGCCCTTTATCAACCAACTGACCTTGGAAACGCTTGCTGGTTAGCCCTGAGTCTGTTTGCACACCCCCAGGCTGCTGTGATGATCGTGTGACATAAGTAGCGAGGGGACGGTAAAGGTCCTGACAGATGTGGGTCAGCGGCATCTTGTTTAGAGTGTAAGAACAGGGGCCAGTGCGCACCAAGGTTGTGTTTTGTCAGAATTTGGAGGGGAAACCTAAGAAATCTCATGAGTCATTAAGAACAGGAGCCCTGGTAGGGCTGGGTTCTGCAGGGCCTGAAGTGGGGTTAGGGTTTGAAATGGAGTGGGGTCTGGCTCCTTGGTGACACCAGGCTGCTGGCAGAGGGAATGTGGGGCACTTTACACAAGGGCTCTACATGTGGGAACACGGAGCCACAAAATCCGAGAAGCAGAAAAAGCATAAGCCAAGCTAGGGAGGAATAACCCTGGGAGGGTGCCGGGGGGGGACCATGTTTTCTGAACATGGTGTCTTTAAACCATTTATTTAGCAATATACATGTTGATATGGTGGTCATTAAGAGCATGGTAAAAATATTAGGAGGAAGCAGTTTGAAGAAGAAATCACATTAATTAAATTTGTGATGAAGTCTTTGACAGTCAAAGGGTGACCGGTTTTCCCACCAACCAGTGTCACAGGCTCCACCTCTCAAACCTGCCCCAGCCCTCAGCCTCCTGGGCAACATCTGTGACTGCACTGTTTCTGCCTCTTTAGGACCCAGCTTGCTTGCCTGTAGGGTAGGGAACTTTGCAATGGGTTTGGAGAACCGGGTTGCCCATCTGGCATAAGGTGCTGTGGCTCAGTGGTGCTGAGAAATACCCACTTAAGACCCTTTGGCTTAATTCAGGGTCCTCAGCCCTACCCCTGCCCTGCTCCCATTGTGGCTAGTTTCATTGTCCACTGTGATGCCAGAGCCTTTGAATGAGTTGGATCCATCCGTTCCCACTGTGGGAAAACACAAAACACATGGGCCACCCGCTTCAGACAGCAGAGCTCTGAAACAACCACAGGCCTCAGCAATGCACGGTTGTTTGTCTCTCTTTGGCCATCTGGTTGTGGGAGACAGAGCAAGTCAGGTTTAACTCATTAGAAGTCACTGGGGCTTTCATTTTAGCCCCGAGATTTTTTTTAGGTCAAGCAGTGTGCGTGAGAGCAGACAAACGATTCCTACGGTGAGTTTCACTTCATATATTCCCACTCTCTTGGACTGATGAAGAGTTTTCAAATCATCACACCCTAATATGGGTTGTGGCCTATCTGTGGGTCATGAAATCTGTTGAATGGGTTTTGAACAGCCTTTAAAAAATATGTAACAGAACGGAATAGAGTGGGAAATACCTGAATGCGTTACATGTAGTGCAGGCAAATACTCCTACATGGAACCTTTGTTTCAGACGTGAAACCTTTGTTTTTGAGATTGTGAAACCAAGGGTCTTGGTCGAGAAAGATTAAGGGCCACAGTCTGGTAGCATTTCTCAGTGGGGCACAGTTGGCATTTTTGCTGGGCTAGTTCTTTGTTAGGTAGTCTGCCTCTTACACTGCAGAATTTAGCATCCTTGGCCTGCCAAATGCCAGTAACATCTGCATTCTTTGTGACAAAAGAAACTCCCTCTGCCCTTATATTTCCAAATGCCCTCTAGGAGTGCTACTGACCCATTGCAAACTCTTGAACCTCTAGGCTAGAGGGAAGAGGAAGCTGCAGCCTGTTGCAGCTCCGAGTGACCACACTTGACAGTCGTGTCCAGCAGAACTGTTTCCTTTGGAAGGCCAAAAGGTTTTACTGAGGCAGGTTGAAGGCAGCCGCCTCATTAACATTAGCACAGGAAAGAGATAGAGATGATCAAAAGGCCTTGCCCCACACCCATTTGTCTACACGCTGTTTACTCATGTTAATTTTGTGCTGGGTGGCCCCTCTCCATGGAAGATCAAAGGGGAATTACCTGTTAATGGGGTTTACTCTGGGCCCGGAACCTAAAGCTTTTATCATTCATGTAACCACTCTTTTGACCATATTAATTATCCACAAGTGTGTTAACTTATAACCTCTGTTGTAAAATCTTTAGGGAATAAATGTGTGGATGGACAGAGGGTCTGGGTTGATCGGTTGCATTTCATCCTCTGAAAGCAGCCAGCGGCCATCCCTAGGCCACTCAAAACATTGTAATGGTGTGAGAGTGCATCCATCCATCCTTCAGTCAGGGTCTGCAGGTCAGACTTCTGCAGGCAGGGACCATGTCTGATGGGCAGGAGGCAGTGCGGCAGATAAGGGGGAACAGAGAAGGGATCTGTTTTTTTTTTTTTTTTGCCAGCTGTAGCACTGGCCACTCTCAAGAGCAAGGCGTGGCCCTGCCATTTGGGAACACAAGGCTTAATCTGTGATGAAACTCCAATCAGGGCCAGGTGCAGTGGCTCACGTCTGTTATCCCAGCACTTTGGGAGGCCAAGACAGGCGGATGGCTTGAGCCCAGGAGTTTGAGATCAACCTGGGCAACATAAGCAGGCCCTGTCTCTACAAAAAGAATTTAAAAATTAGCTGGGCATGGTGATGTGGGCCTGTAGTTCCCAGCTACCTGGGAAGCTGAGGTCAGAGGATTGCTTAAGCCCCAGCAGTCGAGTCTTTAGTGAGCTGTGATCACCCCATTGCGCTCCAGCCTGGATGACAGAGTAAGACTTTGTCTCAAAAAAAAAAAAAAAGCCAAAAAACTATCACTTTGAACAGATTTTATGTCCTGCCCTCTCTGGCTTATCTCAAGGACACATTTATCAACTCTCATCCTCCTTGAGACAAAAATAGCAGTTAAATGTAGTGCTTTTTATTTGCCCCACCATTCTTTACAGATACTGTGGAAGTGGCAGCCATTGCCTGGTGCGCTGCTGAGGGAGCCGGGGTAGGAGGGAAGGCAGGCAGCCCACACGGGTTCAGTTTTGCCCAGGCACTCTTTGACGGGCCTCCTAGTATAGTCAAATGGTACCTAGAAGATTCCTTAGTTGTCTTATTTCTTTAAAGTAAATACATTTGTATAGCAGAACCTCTGGTTGGATTGGGCTTGGGATCACATACAAGATCCCTTCTAGCTCTTGGCTGCTTTCTCTCCAAAATTTTGGATCCTAAAGCCCTTAACTCAACCCAGAATATATTTTTTTTCTTGCTTTTCCAAGGGTGTGGCGAATGGGAAAATCCATCTAAGAGAGGTCTTGGCAGTTTGAGCTAAAATGTGCAAATGCATCGTTGTAGGAGATAGTATTAAAAACTCCAAACAGAGCATTGGACTTAAGATGTCTCAAACATTCTGGGGCCACTCCCATGCTGGAATACTACTTCTTCCTAATGCAAGAAATTTCAAGATAGAGTTTGGGAACCAGGTGCCACGAGAAATAGCAATGTAAAACTTTAGGTCAATGGCAGTGAAGCAGCAGTGTGCATAAGAAAGACCAGGGAGCTTCTTCAAATTGCAATTCTCAAGCCCATGCCTCTAGACATTCTTATAGGATAGGTGTTGTATAGAGACTAGAAATCTGTACTTTTACATGCTTTCCACAAAATGATTCTGACGCAGGTGGGCCACAGGTGAAAACCACTAGTCTGAACCGTGGCTGACCAATGCTGTTTGGTAGAGTGACACCCTCTAGGGCAGTGCTTATCAGAGCATACAGAGACTTGAAGGCACATGATAAACATAGAATATTCATTTCCAGTTGTCCTGCTTATTTGTAATGGTCTTGACCCTGAATGTATGGGGAAACTGAGCAGGAGCCCCAAAAGACACAGAAAAGAGCATTGGATTGGAGTCAGGACACTTGGCTCTGGCTTTGCCCTGGATTAACAGTGGCCCTGGGAAATCCCCTTCTTCTCTCTGGGCATGAGTGGAAGCTAGGCTTGAAGATCTCTAAGCATGCTTCTAGATCTGATATTCTTTTTGTTGGTCTGTTTTTTGAGACAGAGTCTCACTCTGTAGCCCAGGCTGGAGTACAGAGGCATGATCTCAGCGCACTGCAATGCAACCTCTGCCTCCCAGGTTCAAGCAATTCTCATGCCTCAGCCTCCTTAGTAGCTGGGATTACAGGTGCATATCACCATGCCTGGCTAATTTTTGTATTTTTAATAGAGACAGGGTTTCACCTTGTTGGCCAGGCTGGTCTCAATCTGGTGACCTCAAGTGATCTGCCCACCTCAGCTTCCCAAAGTGCTGGATTGTAGGTGTGAGCCACCGTGCCTGGCCTAGATCTGATATTCTATGACTATATATCTGGACCTTTTATTTGTATTAGACAAAAGCATTAAATAATAATAAAATTTAAAAATGTTTAATGACGTGTTATATGCCAGAGTCATTTAATTTCATACATTCAACAATTTTCTATTATAATTACTATTGTTTAATTCATGAAATTTGAGGCACAGAGGCTGAGCAGTTCTCCATGTTGCCCAGGTTGGTTTTGAACTCCTGGGCTCAAGTGATCCTATCATCTTGGCCTCCCATCGCTTATTTTCTAAGAAGAGCGGTACAACTCCAGCTTGTAAAGAACAGTCTCTAGATTTAAACCTCTGCAGTCTGATTTTAGATGCTTTATATTGCTCATTTGTCAGATGTTGGATGGGGTCCTCTTTGTCCCTTGGGAGTGACCTCTATCTCCCCTCATTCTGTGGTTTTTGGAAGACCATAGTTATTTTCAATATTTAAGCACATCCCCAGAAAGCTAATCTTATGTTTACCTCTGATGCTGGGCTCGTTTCTAAGTTCTGATTATAGCTCATCGCAGCATCCCACATGTTCAGCCTTTGTTCTGTTCTGTTGACCAAGATATTGCATTCATGTCTCAGTTGATACCCACTAAAGTCGACTTTTATAAAGCATTCATGTGTTGAGTAAACTTGAGCGAAGCCCGTAGTTGTTGTTGCTGGGAAAAGGGTCATTGCAGGAGGGCTTTCCATTTGCTGGAATGCAAACAGCTCCAAACCAAGCATTAAACTTAGGATTTTGCAAACGTTCTGAATGCACCCACATGCTGGAAATATTTCACTGGCTGCTTCATCACGCAGAACTTCTGGCCTCATACTATCTTGATGGTGCTTATCAGCTCTTGTCACTCTGTCTTTACCTGGGTTTCCCGAAATGCAGAGCCTGAGGCAAAGACTTCTGTGCCATTTTATGAAGTTCAGTCCCAGGAAAGAGGGAGGGGGAAAGGAAGCAGGGACGAGGGAATAGCATATAACTGGTCTTATATATAGATGAGTTCTCAGTCTTGTGGGACTTTTTTTTGAGAAGCTGCTGCTCTGGGTGGCTGATCTGGGACAGAAAGGGAGAAACAGTCATTCACTGGTTTTCATCTCTCATTGCTCAGAAGCTGGCCCCTTATTATTTCCTTTGCATTTCCAAGTTGCTTATGTGTAGGCACTAACTGAACCCAGCAGCATCTCATGTCTCAGGATTAATAGAAAAGTCCCAAAGCAGCAGGCGAGAAGTGTACACTCTGAGTGTAAATGAAAGCACTGCCAGGTTTACCCGTTGTTGATTGGAGTCCTTGGTGAGTTGATCTCTGCAGCAATGGCTGTGACTGGAATGAATGACCCCTTGGAGGCAGGAAATTCAGAGAGGATTTGAAGTGGTGCATTAGAGATGTGTGGTGTAGTTTACTGCCTGGACTGCTTAGCTTTGCCTTCCCAATAGATCTAGCTCCTATGCTATCATATACGACCTTCAATTTTGAAAGAGCATGATGTTCTCACTTATTTTCTCTCTCTTTGTCTCTCTCTCTCTCTCTCTCTTTGTTTGTGTGTGTGTGTGTGTGTGTGTGTGTGTGTGTGTGATGTTCTCACTTATTTTCTCTCTCTCTCTCTCTCTGTGTGTGTATGTGTGTGTGTATGTGTTTGTATATGGAGACAGGGTCTTGCCATGTTGCCCAGGCTGGTTTTGAACTCCTGGGCTCAAGTGATCCCACCTCAGCCTCCCATTACTTTTTTTCTAAGAAGAGGGGTACTAGTCCTGTCTGTCACAGAGTCTCTTTCAAGACCATAGCCAACTGAGATCTCTGAGAAGATTTTAGCCAGGAGAGCGAAACAAGCTGAAGTTCCCTGAGCTGTAGCTAGTGCCATCTCCCTCATTCCCAACCCAGTCTGATTTCCTTTATTCTCAGCCCACACTTTGGGTGATCTGGCTTGCTAGCCTAGTGAGGAGACCTAGACCTTTATCCTCTAAGGGTCTGACCTCTCAGCTGCCTTGCTTGCTTCATGTGCCCATTTACTATCATTATAGGACATGTATGCACCAAGAAATATACCAGGAAGCTCCCTGGATTCTAGATATATCTTCTCTGCCCCAAAAAGCAGTTGCGACTGTGGCTCCCGGTGGCCATCAGGGCTCAATATCCCCATGTATGCAGTCACTCTTTTTGTGCCTGCTTGCCCACTGGCATGAGGAGCTCAAAGTGACCAGATAGTAGTCACAGCTTCAAGTTTAGTGGCCTTATTGTATCTTTTGGGAGAGTTCTTCTGCTGGACACCAGTACCTCTACCCTGCTAGAGCTTAATGTTTCAGTGGATCACTGGGAGAGGAAAAGGACTTGATTCCACCACTACTCCTTGGTTTCCAGTCCTAAGTATTCTAGTTTTTGGAGACACAGCAACATATATTGGCCATTAATTCAGTGACTAATGAATTAACCACATTCTGGAGAGAGTCCCACAGCTCAGCACCAGGTTGTCCCTAAGCTTGTGCCTTAGCTGAACTTTTAACAGGCCTGTCTACCATTGTATTAATCTAGATGTTTCTAGGGTATGTGCTACATGATCAGACCAATGGATTTCTTGATCATTCACCAATTGTCACACTGCTTTAGCCATAAAATGAGTGCCTTCATTTGAGGCAATGTTGTGCAGACACCATGCTGATAAATCAACATTCTGCAAATCTTTGCATGCAGTGCTGGCAAAGGCACTTGGTCAGCGTGGGCAAACCAATTTCTATTTGGGTACTGATGCTGAAGAGGAAGACTTACTCAGGATGGGATCTGAAACTACCTCCTTTTCCCCCACTTCAGGATAGTAGAGGAGAAGCAAAATCACCTCTCAACTTATCACCAAGGAGATGGCTGGTCTTTCTGAGGAATGGTGCCATATCGAGGGTTCAGTGTCAGTCTTTGCAGCTGGCAGGTTGGGCATTCATCAGTGTCAGCAGCTATATCTGCCTTAGAGGGATGGGGCCCATGCTGCTGGGCCTGTACTTATCATTTACCCCTGCCATCATTGTCACTGTTTAAGGCTCCTCTGTGTCAGCCCTGGGATAGTCAAGGAGAGAGACTGACTGACATCCACAGGATCAGTCACTGTGTCACCTGGCTATTGAATGTCTTCTCTGTTGTGGATAATTTCTCATGAGCACTGAGATACAAAGACCAGTGCATGTGCTCATTTCTGTTGGTCAATCTACATTACACTTCCCTAGATCTTCTGGTCCCAGATCATCCAATCTTGTCTTTCAGGCCTCTGGCCAGCATCCAAGACATTTGCCCACTGCTCAGGCATCTACATATATCATAATACTATACCACTTCTCTCTCTTTCGAAGAGGTTGACCAAGTGTGCCCCTCCTAGTTTACCCCCTGGGAGGAATTCTCTATACTATTCTCCTTTGGGGCCACCTCGAGAGGGCTGCAATGCAGCAACAGCCCATTTTCAGCTAGCACTGACATATCACACAGGCTCACGTGTGAAGCAGCCTGGTTCTTTCCTTAACTGATTACTGGTTGTAGAAAACCACCCATGAAGGCTTGAGTGTGAACTGAAGAAAGGGTGTTGGTACAAAGCAGTAGGTGACCTGGAGTCTGGGCTACCGATTCGCATAATTTACTTGTGCTTTCTAGATGTTTTAGGCCTGATGTCAAATATGTAATTAGCATAGATAGTCTTAGCTTCTGGCAGAGCCCTTACATTAGCAACTTGACTTGTAGAGTCTGGTAGGAAAAGTCAAGTGGAAGTCCCTGAAACTACCTCCTTTTCCCCCCTTTCAAGATAGTAGATGAGAAGCAAAATTACCTCTCAGGAAGTATTGCAGAGATTAGAACCCCTATCATGACTTAAATGGTGCAGGTGTATTAGGTCCCATTATATTTCCATTAATTCGCTTATATAGTCCCCTGAGAAAGCCAAATGTATTATGGCAGATGATGGTGGATTTCCATAAACTTGGCCAGATGGTAGTATCCATTGCAGCTGCCATGCCAAATAGGGTATCTTTACTGGAATATAGCAACATAGCCTTTGGCATGTGGGATGCAACATGATCTGGCAAAGTGGAATCACAAGAAAGATAAAAACCAATTCACTTTTATATGGCAAATACAGTGGTATATATTCACTGTTTTGCCCCTGAGTATCATAACAGCTCTTTGTTATAATATAGTCTATAAGGACCTTGTCATTCCAACATGCTATGGACTATCCTGCTGGTCCCCTATGTTGGTGATGTCATGCTAACTGCAGATAGTGAGCAGGAAGGGACAACTGCCTTAGATACTCTGTTAAGAAGCATGAGTGCATCGGAAGGTGAGAGATAAGCTCCACCATCCATCTCATCCTGGGTTATTCAGACAGTAGTATCTGAGGCGAAGTTTTGTGTGCCTCCATGGCATCAGGGAGTGTGATCTTAGGGAGCAGAAGTGAAAAGAAAAGGGAAGCAAGGGAGGAGGAGGAGCCCAATAAGAGGCATTAGACATGATGGATTACTCCGCAAGCATTGTGAGACCATCTTCTGGGATGCCTTATAAATTACTTTCTTGGCATAGCGCATCTGGGAGAGGAAGGGAGAAAAATATATCTACTGGCTTCCGTTGGCTGAAATTTTGCCCCATGGGGTGTTATTTGCACTGCACTTCCATGTTACTTGTTGCAGGCACTAAGGATGATGCTGAGGATGTCATGCCTTAGCATCAACAGGGAAGCTCTGGGGTGGAAGTAAAAGGTGCTCAGTGTGGACATGAGGCCAGAGGCTGTGAGTTGCACCTGTCTGAAGTTGGGGAGAGTCCAAGTAGAGTTGGTCTCCACAAAGGGAACTGCTGCTAGAACAAGTGGCCAACGACCCTGGAGACAGGTGAGACAAAGAATTTCAAGCAACTGTCTTCATTTGGATCCCAGTAGACTTAGAGGCAATGATTCCATTGCCAGCAGTTCACTTGGTCATTTTTCTTAAGAAGCCCTGGAAGCGGAGTGGTGAAATGAGGCAGCCAATAAGCAGTGAGTGCACAATACCCCTGTAGGAAACTGAGGCTCAGTCCTGTGGAAACTCTGGATAGGAGTGTAGCATGGGCCGCATGTGGTGGCTCACGCCTGTAATCCCAGCACTTTGGGAGGCCGAGGCAGGCAGATCACCTAAGGCCAGGAGTTTGGGACCACCCTGGCCAAGATGGTGAAACTCTGTCTCTACTAAAAATATGAAAATTAGCTAGGCGTGGTAGTAGGTGTCTGTAATCCCAGCTACTCGGGAGGCTGAGGCAGGAGAATAGCTTGAACCTGGGATGCAGAGGTTGCAGTGAGCCGAGATTGCACCATTATACTCCAGCCTTGGGGGACAAGAGTGAGACTTCATCTAAAAAAAAAAAAAAAATGAAGTGTAGCATATGTGCCTGCGTAGTGTTCCCACCAGCTGGGTAAGGGGGCTGAGATTCTCATCCGCCAGCTCCTGGCCATCACTGATTGAGAGCTGCTTGGAGAAGGGGCTTGCTTCATGAATTTCCCAGCACTCTGGTCTGCTGTGCTTGCGGGTGGAGCAGGCTCCAAGGGCCAGAGAAAGTGCTCAGGTGAAGGGGTACACATACTGGCAGTTGGAAGACAGCCACCCTGCACATAAATGATCAAGACTGAGGGAATCTGGACGGGATGTCAGTGGCATGTGAGGTGAGCGATACATTCTCCCTCTTTTTATTTCTTTTCCTCTTGGATTGTCAGATTTTCAAGTCCATCATTTTCTATCATATTGAACCAATGACTCTCTTCTCAGCCCTTGGCCCCTCTTTGCATATCCAAACACATCAAGATGCTCAACAGAACAAAAGGGTCCTCTTTGGAGGTAGTCGTGGGTTTAAACAGTCATTATTTTCTCATTATTCCAAAGGCAGCTATCTCTTCAGTTATTCTAGCAAATTCCATTCTAGTTAGCTAGTTAAATCTATCGCACTTTTTCTGCACATTAAATCAGATGACATGCAAGCTGTAAGTATCTCCTGTAGATATTCTCACCACAGCTCCACAAGGGAGCCATTATATCCATGTAGTGAAGACACTGAGGTCTGGAATGACATGCACTATATTCTTGGTAACTTCTTCCCAAACCAAAGTGTGGGATGATTTCTGCAGATTTTTGTGCCCCTTCCAGCTGCTTGGGACAGTATGGAGAATGCTTTTGGATACTGAGTTATCTGGGACATTGGTTAGATTATGGGAAAATGGAACCACCTATTAATTGAGTTGAGTCCTGCAAGAGCTGGGACATAAGATCCCCAGTCTTCACACACCCCAACCTCATAGATTACACCAAATGATGGTAAACAATTTAGATCAGCTTTGGTGTGACACAAAGCTTCCTCTTGGCTGTTTCTACAACTTCACATTGAATGGCAGGAAATCACTTAAGCCCTAAAAACACTGTCTGGCAGGAGGTAAAATGCCTTGCTTGGCTTCCTGCCCCATCCCGCCCATACCCACAGCTGGGACCATTTGGCCCCCACTTCAGCTCTCAGGCCTGAGACCCTCCCTATCCTCCATCTGTCTGAGTTCAGGGACAAGCTGCAAACTGAGAGCCCTTCTTGAATGTGAACATGGTCTGGTTTCCCAGGAGACATAGGTGTAAAATCAACAACCTCAACATGAGTCCATTTCCAGTCATTTGGAGAGGAGAAGTGTGCTTTGGGGATCTTCATTTTTAGATTCCAGTGAATTGGGTGTTATCAGATATACAGAGCCAACAAGATATGAAATGTGCACATAGGACTTCCCTGCAAGAGTAGTAAGTGAGGTGGGGTGTGGTGGCTCACGCCTGTACTCCTAACACTTTGGGAGGCCGAGGCAGGCAGATCATGAAGTCAAGAGATGGAGACCAACCTGGCCAACATGGTGAAACCTCATCTCTACTAAAAATACAAAAATTAGCTGGATGTGGTGGTGCACACCTGTAGTCTGAGCTACTCGGGAGGCTGGGGCAGGAGAATCGCTTTAACCCAGGAGACAGAGGTTGCAGTGAGCCAAGATCGTGCCACTGCACTCCAGCCTGACAAGAGTGAGACTCCATCTCAAAAAAAAAAAAAAAAAAAAAAAAAAAGTAGTAAAGGAATCTGTTGCCTTATGCATATGTATCTTGGACTGATAAATTGGATCACAACAAGCCTTTATCCTTCAGGTTATATATATAACTGAGCAGGCCAGGTTTGTTTCATAATGGCATCTTCATTTTTATTTTTTTCAATGTACACACTTTATTTGTATATTAAACATGTAGAAATATGTTCTTCCTTATCTTTCTTTAAACATGGTCTTCTCCCTGTGTATCTTCTGTTTACCCATTTTTTTTTTTTTTTTTTTTT
>NW_022436986.1:5373565-5436697 GCF_009761245.1 Sapajus apella
CCCAGCTAATGTTTTGTGTTTTTAGTAGAGACGGGGTTTCACCATGTTGACCAGGATGGTCTCGATCTCTTGACCTCGTGATCCACCCGCCTCGGCCTCCCAAAGTGCTGGGATTACAGGCTTGAGCCACCGCGCCCAGCTCTGTTTACCCATTTTTAACAGGAACATGAGCATTCAATCTATTCCATGTTTTCTTATGCAAAGGCAGAGTGCAACTGTGATAAGGAGCAATTAATTCTTAGCTTTGGTTTTGGGGACAAAAGGGAGTGGTGGGAACTATTGCAAACTGGAGTGCACTTCCTTAGCTGAAGGCAGCAGCCCCTATTCAATGCTGATCAGTTGTTGGCATAGAGAATGCAGGCCCTGTGTTGCCAGGTTTTCCAACATTTCAAAAAGAAGCCAGGAGTCTAAATTTTAATGTGCAATTTTCTAACTATCAAATATTGCTAACTAATTTAATTTGGAGATTGACACCCAGAAGTCCAGATAAAACATATCTATGGGCAAAATTGAAGGCTGGGTGCAGTGGCTCATGCCTGTAATCCCAGCACTTTAGGAGACTGAGGTGGGTGGATCAACTTGAGGTCAGGAGTTCGAGACCATCTTGGCTAACATGGTGAAATCCCATCTCTACTAAAAATTCAAAAATTAGCCAGGCCTGGTGGTGGGCACCGGTAGTCCCAGCTACTCAGGAGGCTGAGGCAGGAGGATCATTTGAACCCAGGAGACAGAGGTTGCAGTAAGCCAACATCATACCATTGTATTCCAGCCTGGGCAACAAGAGCAAAACTCCATTTTAAACAAAACAAAAACAGAAACAAAACTGAGGCCATGGCTGCTGGTTCACAATCTCTGGTTTTAAAGCTATCAAACAGAACCCTAGATCTACCACGTAGCCATAATTGATGTGGTTTTTCTAAGCAGTATAGAAATATAGTAGTAAGAAAGTCAATTATATTCCTAGTTAATGTGGTACTTTACAAGCAATAGAGAAATATAGAATTAAGAAAGCAAGTTCCCTGTGGTTAGTCAATCATAATAAAATAAGGTTAGGCCCATCACAGAGTGGCTGCAAGTGAGAGAAAATTTACATTCACAGGGAATGTGAACAGATTAGGAAAGAGACTTCAAGTGGACAATTTTGTTGGGATGTACTTTGCCTTATGTGTTAGCTCCACATGGGGCCAGCCTGGCTCTTGAGCTGCTTTCGCTACTGGATCCTCAATCCCTTAAGAGCTTCATCTACGGTTCTTCCTCTCTCCTGCCAGTTGTCCCCCTCCCCAGGCTGCAGCCCAATGAGAAGAATATCCACAACCTCTAATAATAGAAGCCAAAATCCAATGGACAGAGAACACTGTGGTATACCAGTACATGGTCCCATCAAGGGCTCACAGCCACCATTCAAATCAAGGAAGTTGTGTTTATTATACAGGTGGCGAAATAAAAAATCAGACCAAGGGCAAGATTTGCCCAACTTCACCCTGCAGCCAGGGCCAGAATTGGACTGGAACCCAGATGCCTGATCTCCAGGCCAGCCATCCCTCCTCTGAGCCCTCACCGCCTAGGCTAGCAGGAACCCTTTCACGTCACAGTGCTCTGTGTCTCCATTGCGATTTTGCTCTAGAGGGTAGAGAGCGAGTCTAATCCTCTTGCTTACTGGCAGGCAGCCTAGCTGAGTGGTGAGGGGCATGGGTGCTGTATCTGCCATGTATTAGCCTTGGACATGTTTTTAACCTCGGCTTTCTTATCTGTGAAACGGGGATCATGTGAGTGTTAAATGAGACAACACCGCTAAAGCATTTAGCACAGGGCTTGGGACATAATCCACACCGAGTAAGCATTAGTCGCTATCTCCATTCTGATGCCATCTCCGCTGCAAGGCTAACTCACTTGGCAAGAGGTAACCCATCCTCTAGAGAGTAGAACTGAATGAAACTCAGGAACTGACCACAGAGCCACAGCCCACTGTGACTACTTTGTGCATCAGGAAGAGAGGCTCCTAGCTGTTGCCTGGCTTCAGAGCTGTCCAGGTCTCAGCCACCTTCAGCGGTGCCTCTTCTTACTGAAAGATCTCATGCTATGTGCCTGGTGGTAATCCTAATAATAAAAAGCGACCATTTGAGGGTTTATCCAGTGCCCTGCAATAAGCTCTGTACAAATGAGTTAGTCTGCCCTGCACCCCCTCACTCCCACTCAGGGCTTTTGGAGACTGAGCCTGGTTCCTGACCCCCACATCTCATCGCAGGGCCTGATGTGGTGTCTCATCCAATACCGTGCTCCTTCATTCATCCAGCGTTTGTTGGCATCTCCTACTACTTGACCTGTTTTAGGAAGGGGACAAACCAAAGATAAGCTCTTGCCCCCCTGAAGCTTACATTCTGAGGAAGGGGGCAGGCAAGGTATAGAGAAGAAAGCCCTGGAATCCAGTACATTAAAAAAACTTTTATTAGGACTACCTCTGCTGCACTGAGTTGTATGTATCACTTATGGCCCCCAGGCAGGTCCACTCCTGGGCATTCAAGTCGGTCCATGTGCCAGGCGTGCGGGGTGGGGCACAACAGCTCGGAGCTCAGTGCAGCTTGGGACTTTGGGACATTCGCTCCACCTCTCTGAGCCTTAGTCTCCTTGTCCATCATATAAGGAACTCACTGATTCCAGCTTCTCTGGGCTGTGGAGAGGATTCCCTCGGCGGCTGGGAAAGGAGAGTGCTTTCTCTGCGGATCAGCCCCGACAGGACAGCCTCAAGGGCCGGCGGGCGCGGGGCTTTCCTCGAAGATTACTTAAGGCAGCCACGGGTGGAGGTCGCAGCGGGAAGCGCACTTCCGTGGAGGGGGAGAGGGGCGTGGGGTGACCTCCGGGGCGGCCGGGATCCCCAGGGTGTGAGTGCGCCGCCGCTGCCCGAGGTGGGGCGCAGCGCGCGGGGGAGCGCAGGGCGCGGCGGAGTCGGGTTTCAGAGCGCGAGTGACTCAGGGCGAGTGCCGAGAGCCGGGATTCTGCCCGCTGCCGCGGCCGCTGCCCAGCGCCGCCTTTGTTCGCTGCAGGAAGGGCGAGCGCGGCGCCCAGCGCTCAGCGCCCCTTAGTCCTCCGCGGAGCTTCAACGCTTTGCTCCGCTGGCCGCGCGCCTTCCGGGGCTCCGTAGACCCGCGAGATGGTACCACCAAGGTAAGACCGGTTTTTCTGCTTCCTCGCGCCCGGCCCCCTCTGATCCTTCTCCCGCCTCACCTCTCCCTCGCCCACTTCTTGCAGGAGGAACGGGCAGTGCTGGTGTCTGCTGGTGCTGCTCTCGGTCTCCGCGCCCCTGCCTGCTGTCACCCAGACCCGAGCTGCGACAGGTAAGCGACCCGGCCTGAGGGTGGCACCGGCAGCCTCTGCGCCCCGGGGGAAGTTGGTTTTGGCGGCGGACGCGGCTACGGTGCGCGCCTCATTCCTGGACATAAAAGGGAGTTCTCGCCACTCCGTGCGCACTGGCGGTGCCGCGGGCGGCTTCCTCCTCGCAGTGCAGGGGTTATAGCTGTGAATACGATCCCTGGGCAGCCGCGGCGAGTGGAGCGCTGTCTGGGCACCCGAGATGTCTGAGCTAGGCGCGGAGCCTCCAGTCTTAGGCAGAGAGGGACTTTGGAAACACAGCGCCAACGCCAACAGCCTCAGCGCACTCAAAGCCAGCACTTAGGTTGTGCGTGCTGGCTGGCTTTTGGTAAGGGCAGGTCTGGTGTCTCCCCGCACACAGGTGCGAAGCTTAACACCAGCAGGGACATCTGCGCAAGAAATAACGGAACCGAATTGCTCGGATACTTAGCTGAGCTACCTAAGCAGTCACGTCTATCATGGGCAGTGGCTCCACCGGTGACAGAAAGAGCTGTGGTCTGGGAGCCAGGGATCTGATTCCTTCCGTTCCTTGGGCCTCAGTTTCTCCAGCAGAACTCAGGCGGTTGGCTGAATAGTGAGATCTAAGTTAAAATAGATCTAAGTTAAAACGGTTAAGGTCAGACTGTTTGGGTTTGAATTGTGGCTGGCTGGGTCTTGGACAAAGGATTTCACCACTCTGTGCCTCAGTTTCCCCATCTGAAAAAGGCGAATAATTAGACCCCATCGCAGTGCAGGTATTTTTAGAGCACTGAGGTTGGGAGAAGCTTAGAAAGTAGCCAGTCCGAAGGCCAGGACTTGAATCCAGGTCTGTAGGCTCTTGCCCTTGTTCAGCTCTTTCTCCATGCAGTTTTGCAGAAGAGCCGTGCTTTCTGTAGCTTCTGACCCCTTCCCTTTTGAATTTGGGGTATTAGTATACAACTTCAATTGAATAAGGGAGCAGAAAGTCTAGGAAACAACCTCTGGCAGGCCCGAAGGAAATGAGATTGAGAAGGGCGCCTTGGTTAACTCTTTGTTTGCCTGAAGAAGCCCCAGACGGCCCATTCTCTTCTTGGCAACAAGACCCAAATGCGATGATAGCTTTTCCTGCCAGAGTGTCCAGCCTGGCATTTATTGCAGATCAAAGGGCAGCTGGAGTATAGTTTTAGCTTCTCAGTCCCATGGATCATGTCAGAACATTGCAATTTTGCATGTGATATAGGACCCTGCCAACTCAGTGGCAGAGGGCAGCTTTGGATTCCATGGTGCTTTGTGAACTTTGCTGCAACTTTCAGTTCCCAAAAGGAAGAGGGATCTGGGGATAGACACTTTGGTGTTTCTTTCTCCTCCTGTGTGTGTCGCTGGGATCCCTCAGTGTCAGGGCTGCTGTTTCTAACACAAAGGATGTCCTATTCCCATTCATAATGTAAAAAGGGAGAGCCAGCAAACCTTCAGGAGCTGAGAAGGATCTAGGGAGGGCCATTTGCAACTGATAAGTGGTTAGTGCTTCTTTGGGATATGAAACGATTCCTAAAAATGTCAACTATCCTCCTGCAAACTGAATTTTTAATGCAATTCAATATGGCTGATAGTTGTAAAGCACTTTGTATGTCCAAGTGGAGGTGTGAACATGTTCATATTTCATTCATCCAATCCTTACAACCACTCCAGGAGGTGAGGACTGAGAACAGTTACTATCTTTGTTTTTCAAGTGAAGAAACAGAAGTCCAAAGTCACAAGACTTCTAAGTGGCTGGGGTGAGATTTGAACCAGACAGTCTGATCCAGAGTCCTTGCTCTTAATCATCCTAGTGTGCAGTTAGAAGAGCTACACAGATGGAAAAGCCTTTAGGGGCTCATGGTTTCCAATGCGCCCCACAATCTGTCACAATTGTAACATGGGTCCGTTGCATCTGCATGGCATTGTACAATCTTCAAAGCACAATGTCACCTTCACCAAGTCACTGGAATCACCACCCCGCAGTGCTGGGAAGTAAGTTGGGCTCCATCTTACAGACGGGATTTGACTTTTTCAATGCCACATGACTGTAACTGGGTAGATCCATCATAGCCCTCCCGCATCTGTGAACGTCAAAGTGGGCGCTCTTCCTCCCATGGGGCCTCTGTGCAACTGGCTGTAAAAAAACAATTGCCAAGACTTTATAGCACTATGAACCAGCAGTGTTCTAAGTGCTCTGTGTGAATGAACTCACGCAATTATCACAACAACCCCATGTCTTATCCCCTTTTACAGATGAGGAAACTGAGTCACAGTCATTTGCCCAAGGGCATGTAGCCTTCAATATAAGCACAATTTGAGCCCAGAGGGTCTGACTTGAGAATCTGTACTCTCAACCACTACGCTGTATGCTTAAGTAGGGTGGCTTCTGAAAGCACATTTGTAAGTGGGCTATCCTGAGCAGAAATGCATGTTCCCAACAATTTGGCAGTTTCTTAAAGTGTTAAATATATGCTTACTCTACAATCCAGCATTTCCACTCCTAAGTATTTACTTAAGGGAAAGAAAAGCATACTTCCATCCAGAAACTTATATGTGGATGTTCATAGCAGCATTATTCATAATGGCCAAAACTAGAAATAAACTGGTCCATTAGCTGGTGAATAGATAAACAAAATGAGGTGTATTCATTCAATGGGATACTACTCAACAGTAGAAAGGAATGAAGTAGTGCTCAATGCTACAACAAGATGAAAACGATGAAGCTAAGTGACAGAAGCCAGCCATTAAAAACCAATACATTGTAAGAGTCCATATATATAAGATTTCTGTAAAGGCAAAACTACAGAGACAGAAAATGAGCAAAGGGGCATGAGGAAACTTTTTGGGGAATGTCCTAAAACTGGATCGTGGTGGTAATTATACAACTCTATAAATTTACTAAAATCATCTAACTATACATTTAAAATGGGTGAATTTTATGGAATGTAAGCTATGCCTCAACAAAGCTGCTTATTAAATAAAAGAACGCATTTTTCCAGAGTGTCCAGGCCCCAGATCTGGTGGGGCTTCAAAGTGGGGCTCCTGGCCAGCCTGGTACAGAGCTGGCACACAACTCATGACCTAAAAGTGCTGGCCTCATAGTGCATTGATTCTCTCAGAAAACAGGTCCTAAGTTCCGCCTGCACCTCCAGGCCTCTGGATGGACTCTGCCTACCATCCTGAATGCCACTGTGGGCCAGGACAGGGCTCCTCAGGTAGGGGTAGAACACGGTCATATGGTTTTTTGCAGAGAATTGATCTGTTAAAAGTGGGTCTTTGTAAATTTCCTGATATCCCTCATGCGCTAAAACAGCACAATTTCAGGTATTGGGAAACCTGGGTTCTAATCACTTACTTCCTCTGTGAATGTAGATGAATTGCTTTTCCCACTTTGAGCCTCAGTTTTCCCATCTATGAAGTGGAGAGGCAAGATTCACTCATCTCTGTAGTCCTAATTTAAAATGTTGGGAAACAAAACAAAACAAACCTTTTCTAGTTTGAGGTTTAATTATTTCACATAGTTTAGTTCAACAAACCCATTCTTTGCTGGCCCTCATGCTGGCTGAATACAGAAAGGATTTGGGCACAGAGCTGTCCCAAGGGGCTCATGACAGGCACAAACACAGGGCCACAGACAATTGTAATGCCATTTTCCCCCAGCTATTCTCATCTACCATCCAGCATGTCCTGTGTGCAGCCAACCCCATTCTCCTATACCATCCTGTTTAAAGAGACAGTTGTCAGTGTCACTAATATGGCCTCTTGTGCCTCCAGTGGTGAGGGTTGAGAAGGAGGACAGCATTAATCCTTCCTTTTCCTGGTAAAGTGTCAGTGTTGAATACCCAATATTTTAGAGTAAGGGGGCTATTGTCCAGGTAGGGATGGTGGTGTCCTAAGTAATTTGCTCTTGCTAATAAAGTGTTGATGGTTGCAAATTATTTGCTTTACTTTCAACTGTTTTTATTGTGAAATAGAACATGCATTCAGAAAAGTGCATGCTAACGGTACAGTACAATGATTTATCACAGAGGAACATTTATGTAATCCAGGTGAAGATATGCGATAATCCCCGGAAGCTCTCCTGACCCCCTTTGCTGTGGTTTTATTTTCCCTTCTTTCTCTCTGAAGTAACCATTACCTTGACATCAATAGTCATCACTTTCTTGCTTTTTAAAAATAGCTTTGCTGTCTAAGTGTGTATCCTGAAATTCTGAAGTTTTGTTTTACTTGATTTTGAACTTTTTACATGTAGGATCTATTCTTTGGTGTCTGATTCTTTCAATGAATAATAAGTTTTTGAGATTTATTCATGCTGCTGTATATGGCTGTAGTCCATTGCCATTGCTGTATAATGTTCCATTGCGTTAACATACCGTATATTTCTTATCCATTCTTCTCCAGCATTTGGGTTGTTTCCATTCTTGGCTAATGTAATAGTGTGGCTCTGAACATTCTTGTACATTTCTCTCAGTGCACATGAGCATGAATTTCTGTTGGTTCTATACCTAGGAGTGGAGTGCTGAATCATAGAGTGTGTATAGCCCCCAACTGAGTAGACAATACCAGCATGTCTTCTAAATGGCTGTACACGTATACACAGCTACCAAGAAATGAGGGTCTCCATTTCTTCACATTCCCACCAGATTTGGTCTTGTCACTGAGCTTAACTATTTTTACATCCCCACCAGCAATGTATGAGGGCTTTCATTTTGCAGATCATCGCCAATGCTTGTTTTCAGTTTTTAAAATTATAGCCATTTTAGTGGCTATAAAATGGCATCTCATTGTGGTTTTTATTTGTAATTTTCTAATGACGAATGACGTTGAGCATCTTTTCAAGTGCTTCTTGGCCACTATGTTCTCTGGAGAAGTCCTGATTTAATGGAAGCATATGAATCAGAGCCGTGCAGGTCTTCCCTCTCATCATGCCGCTCCTGCTCCCTGGAAGTCTGATGTGCTTTTCTAAGTGAGAGAGAGGCTGGTAGGAGTCGCACCTGAGGTTTTACATCATTGCCTTCTGGTCTCCATCTCCCAAGGGACAATTGTCTAGAGCTGCTGCTTTGTCCAGAGCTGGACTGTAGCCATTTTGTCATTATTATAAACAGTGCTGCTGGGACATCTTCAGAAATATGGCCTTTTTCTTTTGACTTCTTTCCTTTGGCAATATTTCCCCCAATGAACTCACCCATCAAAGAACAGAACTGGTTGGATAGTTCTTACTCTGTGTTTAGATAAATTTTTCTTGTTTAATCGTGATGCCCTAGTTCAGTTTCCCTCACTGGGTTCTGCCCCCAGAGGACCCTGCCTTGCTCCACTAACACTAAGCTCCTGTGGACCTGGGCACACATCAAATCACTGGCAGGTTTCTGAATGGGAGATGCAACGTCCAACATCTGTGCTTTTGCATAGGCTAGTATCATTTTTAGTTTATTATTTTTTTTAGAGAGACAGGGTCTTCTCTGTTGCCCAGGCTGCAGTGCAGTGGTACAATCTTAGCTCATTACAGCCTCGAATTCCTGGACTGACGGGATCCTCTTACCTCAGCCTCCTAAGTAGCTGGATTACATACCTTCATACCCAGCTAAATTTTAAACTTTTAATAGACATAGAGTCTTGCTGTGTTGCCCAGGCTGGTCTAAAACCCCTGGCCTCAAGTGATTCACCTGCTTTGACCTCCCAAAGCGCTGGAATTACAGGCATGAGCCGCTCCACCTGGCTACCAGTACCATTTTTAAAATGCATTTCCCACACAGTATCTAGAGGCCCCTAATTCATCCTTTAGGATCCTGCTCTGGGAAGCTGTCTCTCCTCTCCCAGGCATAATGGGAATCTCTTGGTCTCAGGGCTTCTGGGACTATACTGTGGCCACTGATTAGTCACCTGCCTCCCTGCTGTATGGGAAGTTCTATGAGGCAGTGATGGGCCTGTCCAACTCTGAATCCTGGAACAGGGATCCCAGGCGCAGGGACTGGCAGAAAGTGGGTACTCAGCAAACTTTTTCAATGAATCAAAGAAGGAATGAAGGGGTTGGTCTAGCCTGTGGTCTAATCCACCAATTTACCATGTCCTCTCTGGGGCATAAGTCATCCCGATTCTTCCATGGCTTTGCCAGCTGTAGGGTGACCTTGACTGATTACTCAGGGCACATAATGGGGCTGTCTGTTTTCTTCAATTGCATAATAACTAGTTAGGCTGGAATTCACACTAATGTTACTTTGCTTTTTATCTATTACATTAGTTGAATAAAAATTTATTTTTCAACTTTCCTCTACTTATCTAATTCCCAATTGCCTCATTTTGTCAAAAGTTGTACATTTATCTTTTCTCTTCTAGCTAAATATGTGTTGATTTTCCAGTTTTCTTTTAATATCTACAGCTCGATTACTTAAAGTGAATCACAAATTAGGGTATAATCTCTTTTTTTGAGATGGGCTTTAGCTATGTTGCCTAAGCTGGTCTTGAACTCCTGGGTTCAAGCAATCCTCCCAACTTAGCCTCCCAAAGTGCTGGGATTACAGGCATGAGCCACCACACCCCGCCAGATTAGGGTATAATCTAAAACCAATTATTTTCCAAAGTGGTCCCCAGGATTCCCCAAAGTACTAATTAAAGTGTGAGCTATTACCCCATCATTGTACTACCCACTATTGTTGTGTGATATCATATAATATTTTTTCTTTTAATGATATAAATTTATTTCTGGTATCTCTGTACTACTGGTCACTTCCTTTTGCTAATATGTGTATGATGTTTCAAATCCACACAATTTTGATGATTGTTGCTTTGTGGTGTATTTTACAGTCTGGTAAGAGAAGTTATCCTGCCTGCCTCCTTCATTAAGCCATGAATTCTTTACTATAGGTTGGTTTATTCCATAATTTCTGCATGATATGATTAGATACTGTGAGTATATCAGTGGTAGTGGGTAGTGAGGGCTGTAAAAAGGAGGCAATCTTACAATAAGATTCAGTTTAAGGCATTAATGTCTAGTGTGGAGAATGAATAAGCAAATAAGGCCTCAAAGTCAGAGCATCAGATTGTGGAGTATGACCTGTTGCTATCAACACAGAGCCCAGGGGAGCTGAGGTGGTGGTATCAGAGGTGTTGGGAGGAGCCAGGTTTGTTAACTGATTACCTTCTTCTGCTCTTTCTCAACTACAAAGAGGAAAAGTCTAGGGTTAGAGCAGATCCTGGGAGAATGTCAGCCTTCCTCCCAGTCAACATCTAATGAGAGAGACAGGGGACCCTGGTCACCTAATGAGTGTAGCCCACTCTTTATCCCCATTGTAAACCAAACTCAACCCAACCCAACCCAGTCCAACCCAACTCAACCTAATCCAATCTAACCCAACCTAATACAATACAACTCAATCCAACTCAACCTAGCCCCGCCGAGCCCAACTCAACCCCATTCAAATCAATCCAGTTCATATTTATTGCATGCCATGGTGATTTAAAGGACTGAACAGGACAAAAAACTATTCTGAGGGCCCTGGCATCTCTCCCAAGTGACCAGGACCCCTGACCTTAGATGTCAGCGTACCGCTTTCTGGGTTTGGAGAGCTTGGCTGGAGTCTGGCTTGCAGGAAACAGCCTGGCCTTAGGCCTCTCTAGGAGTTACTCCTCCCATCACTGAGGGACTCAAATGGGACCCAGCTTAAAACCTCCCTCTCATCTAGGCAGTCTTTTGTGACTGGCTTCCTCCCAAAAAGAATTTCTGTTGAAGTCTTCAAAATGGTCTGTCTTCATCCTATTATTCCTGGCTGCCTGCTGTCCCAGGCACTCTCTGGAGTGGGTGGCAGGATGGCTGAAGAGCTGCGTTAGACTCAGTGCCCATCCTGGAAGGACTCATAGTCCAGCAGTAGAGACAGAACGTGGAAGCTGGCTTGCATGCTAAGGAGCTTGTCCTGAGTTTCCTAACACAGTGCACGCAAGCATCTGCACTACCAAAGTAGGGATGTCCATTTCCACCAGGAGATGGGAGAGGCAGAGAGATGTGAAAAGTATTTGAAAGAGATTTATTTTTTCAGTAACATTAAAAAATTTGATAATAAAAATAGTACAGAGTTATTATAAAAAACTAGACCCAAAAAAGGGAGTTTAAAAAGAGCACATATTACCTTGTAACTCAAAGATAAACACTGCTAGCATTTGACGGACTGTGTTTCAAGTCTATTTTCCACCCGTAAGTATGCACATAGATCATAAGACGAGCAGAGCATTCTGTACATCGTATTTAGTTGATGGCTTTTTTCCCCCTTAACAATCATCTAGACATTTTTTCTGAAACATTAAATAGTCTTCTCTAATATTTTTTGCAATTGCAATAGTATTTCATGGTTTGGTTGTCCTGTAATAAACTTTCAGGCTTTTAGGCTGTTTCTCACTGCTCACTATTATGAACACTGTTGTGATGATCATAGTCTCACAGCTCTGTATTTGACAACTTCTGTAATTATTTCCTATCACAAAACAATTTCCTAAGACAAATAGTTAGGTCTAATGCATGCTCATTTTTAAGGCTTTTGTTGCATTGTTCAGAAACACAATAATACTTTATACTCCCTGCAACAGCAAGAGAGAACACCAAGCTCACCCTGCCTTGTCTACTGCTGTGTCTCTCACCCGAGAGGAGCAAATGACAACAGGTAAAGAAGCTGCCGGCATCCTTCTCCAATGGCTCCTCCCACCCTACTTTTTCACCCCTCCCCTTCATTAATCCATTCTGCATGTGCCTGTGGAAGGGCTAGAAGAGGGTTTTTCAGGAAATTAGAATGTGAGAGCTCAGGTCACAGGACCTTGGTAGTCGTCAGCCCTCCAGTACCTTGGAATCATCTTGGGAATTCCAAGGGGGGCTGGTGCTCAGTCCTGCAGCTCTTCAGGGATTCTTCATACATCTGAGATAAGGTCCAGACACCAGCAGGTTTGAAACGCTCCTGGTTGCAGTCTAAGGTGCAGCCAGGACTGAGAACAATCAATGCAGTCCAACTGCTTCCTTTCAAAGGTGGTGATGCTGAGTCCCACAAAGGGACTTCTTGTCTTCCTTACCTATAAATTGGGACAACAGTTCCTACTGTAAGGATTAGTGAGCATCGGGCCTGTCACTGGTGATTAGTTCAATGCCTCAGTACTTCTCTGCTCCCACATCACTGTGGGTTCCTGGAGGGCAGGAAGCCGTTTGTATTTATCCATGTTTCCCCAGCATCCGACATGGCACCAGATGGACACAATGAGTATTTGAATACGTTAATGAATGAATCATTCAAAGCCTGGAACTGTGGAGATCTTAGTGAAAACCCAGCATTATGAACCCTTGACCAGCAAAGTCTATGTGTGCCTCCAACCACACGGAAAGACCACCCTGCAGCCATCCACTGTGCAGGATGATGGGGCTGGGGCAGGGTGAGAGCAGCCACTGCATGTAGTATATATGTCAAGAATAGAATGTTTCATGAAAGAAAAGTTAAGCTGTGCTTTTTTTGGCATAGGAAAGTTACAGTCATTTCATCCCATAGAACATAAGAGTAGAGATCCTAGCTGATGACAAGCTGAAACCAAGTTCTTGCAACTTCAGCAGCATTACACACAGAACTTCTGAAATAGGCCCAGCCAGCTCCTTCTCCCCTTCAGCTACAATCTTAGTGGCTGGCTAGTCCTGACTTGATTATTTAGCTCAGAGAGGGAAAGTGACTAGCTTGTGGTCGCAGTGCAACTTAGCAGGACAGCCAGGTCTAGAGCCAGGTATCCTGACTCCCAGGCCAGTGCTCTGGTGCTTCACGTGAATCTAAGAAAATACCAAGAGTGTGGCTGGGGCATGGTGGCTCACGCCTATAATCCCAGCACTTTGGGAGGCCAAGGCTGGTGGATTACCTGAGATCAGGAGTTTGAGACCAATGTGACAAAACCCCATCTCTACTAAAAATACAAAAACTAGCCAGGCATGGTGGTGTACACCTGTGGTCCTAGCTACTCAGGAGGCTAAGGCAGGAGAATCTCTTGTGCTCAGGAGGCAGAGGTTGCAGTGAGCCAACATAATGCCACTGCACTCCAGTCTGGGCCACAGAGCAAGGCTCCATCTCAAAAGCAAAAACAAGAAAACAAACAAAAAATGAACAAAAAAACCCCAGTATGATAATTATATAGTATTTTTATGTGCCAGGTGCTGTTTAAGTTTTAATATATAGGATATATGTTTATGTTATATATACACACACATATGTCCACATACACATATGTGTATGGATGTTTTATATAATATAAATTTTATATATATATACATATATATGTGTGTGTGTGTGTGTGTGTGTTGATATGTGTGTATTTAATATATTAATTCTCACCACAGCCTTGTGAAATGAAATTCAATTACGACTTGACATTAGCACACAGGTCTTTCTGTCTGTCTTTCAGCCTCCATCCTCTCCACCCTAGAACCCATCCTCCACACTGCAGCCACAGTCATCTTCTAGCTCCTTGCTACTCAATCTTCTTGCTTCTGGCTTCTTGCTACTTGTGGTCCATGAACCAGCAGCATCAGCATGACCTGGGAACTTGGCAGAAATGCAAACTCTCTGGCTTCAACCCCAGAACTCATAAATCAGAATCACACCATCTAGGTGACTGAGGATCGCATTTTAACAAGATCCCTAGTGATTCGCATACATGTTAACATTTGAGCAACACTCTAGACTAGCTCTGATTATGTTGCTCCCTGCTTAGAACCCTTTGTCATCTTCCCATGATCACCACCTGTGGTAGGCAGGGTTCTGGACCTCTAAAGGGCCCACACCCTAATCCCCAGGATGTGTAACTCCATTAGGTTCTATAGCAAAGGGAGTTAAGGCTGCAGATGGAATTAAGGTTGACAATCAGCTGACCTGAAACGAGGGAGATTGTCCCAGATTATCTGGCTGGGCCCAGTGTAATCACAAGGGTCCTCAAACGTGGAAGAGGAGGCAGAAGGAATCAGAGTGATGTGATGTGATGTAATGTGAGAGGACTTGAGCATCCTTCTTTGCTTGTATTGAAAACAGAGGAAGGGGCCACAAGCCAAGGAATGCAGATAGTCTCTGTAAGCCGCAAAAGGCAAGGAAACTGATTTCCCCTTGAAGCTTCTAGAAATAAGCGTGGTCTGCCGATATCTTAATTTTTATCTCAGTGAGATTTGTGTTGGACTTCTAACCTCTAGAACTGTAAGACAACAAAACTTGTATTGATGTAAGCCACTAAGTTTGTGGTAGTTTGTTATAGCAGCATTGGAAGATGAATACAGCCTTCTACTCCTTAGTGTGGCATTTGAGGCCCTCTGAAGTTCTACCAAGTGCTGTCCTGGCCTCATCTCCTAGAATATCCCTTCCCATACCCTAATCTCAAATGGACAGAGCCTCCAGAGTAGCTAGAGTAGGAGAAGAGACACTCTAAGGGACCAGACTAGGGTTATTCTCTCTCTTTTTCGTGTGTGTGTGAGACAGGTTCTCACTCTGTTGCCGAGGCTGGGGCACAGCGGTGATCACAGCTCACTGCAGCCTTGACCTCCCTGGCCTTAAGTGGGCCTCCCAGCTCAGCCTCTTGAGTAGCCGGGGCTGTAAGTGTGTGTCACCATGCCTGGCTAATTTTTTTTTTTCTTTAAGAGATGGGGTCTCACTATGTTGACCAGGCTGGTCTCAAACCCCTGGCTCAAGTGATCCACCTACCTTGACCTCCCAAAGTGCTGGAATTACAGGCACCATCATGCCTGGCTGTGGTTATTCTCTGCACCACCAGCACCTAACCCTGTGCCTCGCCCCTGGCAGGTACTCAGGCAATGTCTTTTGAAGGAATAACCCAGGGGAACCCTGTTACATTCAGGTCACCACCAGCCACGGAGGAGCCCCGGACATGCCAGAGGCAACTATGGCAACAGTGTAGGGTACAGTGGAGACTCTCCCAGAGCCTCAGCCTTAACAATCCGTTGCTCTTCTTCTGCTATGGGCAAATCACTGTACCTCTCTGGGCCTCAGTTTCCCCGTCTTGGAAATGAAGGGGTTGGAATGGCAAATTCTAGCAGCATCATTAGCATGAATATTCTAGGATATCTGAGTTCAGTTTGGTCACACTTTGTGGGAGTTGGGGGTAGTGGTTGGACTCAGCTCTGCTCAGCCCTGTTCATCTCACTGCTGAGCACACCCTTCACTGTCATCTCATTCACAAAGTGGGGTACAAAACTGCCCGGCAACTGTGTGTATTTGGTACAAAACAGAGACTAAACTGCTTGCTCCCCTGTCTAGTTAAAATGCCAAATTACTCACTCTCCCACGGAAAGAAAAAAGGGGGTGGGGAAGAAACCGTTTCTCGCTGCAGAGTTTTTCCATGTGACATATTTTCTAATTTTATTTCAGGTCTAACTGTCTACATAGATGGCTCCATTTCAGGGTCTTCTCCTCCCCTTTTAGGATATGAGCTTTCATTAAGGAATGAAATGGCTTTATTTGTTTAATATCTGCAAGTGTGGGCTGATGTCAAATTGCAACTGAATGTCCTCACTGTCTCTGCTGGGGAAGTTTTCTAAGATGCCCTGCGCTGGTTTAGTGGCTTGGATTCCTTGGTGCTAGGCCTGGTCACAGGAGCTTGGCCAAATCCCTTCCATTCTCTGGCCTCAGATAGTCAATCTGCAAAGTGAGGAAAAGGCTGGCTCATCACAGAGACGGGGTGGCTGGGTTGGAAGCCATGGCTGTTGCACCCCATTTCTAAGAGTGGTTCCATTTGAGACTGTGTTAGAATGGTATGCATCTCAGTTTATGTCTGCGCTCAGCTCCTGTCATCTTTGCACTGTTGCTTTAGTTCATGGAATGGCTGAGAAACTTTTCATACCTGGAAAGAGTACTGTAGCTTTGTTTTGAAGAAATTAATTCTGGCCAGGCACAGTGGCTCACATCTGTAATCCCAGCACTTTGGGAAGCTGAGGTGGGAGGATCTCTTGAAGCCAGGAGTTCAAGACCAGCTGGGCAACGTAGTGAGACCCTGTCTCTAAAAAAAAAAAAATTTTCTTTTTTTTTAAATAATCTGGGTATGGTGGCATGCACCTGTAGTGCCAGCTACTCAGGAGGCTGAGGCAGGAGAATCGATCACTTGAGCCCAGGAGGCCAAGGCTGCAGTGAGCCGTGATTGTGACACTGCACTTCAGCCTGGGTGACAGAGCAAGACCCTGCCTCAAAAAAAATAAAAAAAAAAAAAGAAAGAAAGAAAATTAATTCTGGCCTTGCAATGTCTGTTGCATGCAACCTCTCCCTTCTATCTTCTTGCCCTACCTGGCTTCAGGCCTGTGTCCCTTCTTTCTGATGGATTGCTACAGCAGATACCTGGCCAGCAGGATCTCCCCTCTCTATCCTCTAGCACAGCTTCTCACTGTGAGTCAGAGTAGCTTGTCTAAAACACAGGTCCCATCACGTCACATCCCCTCTCAAAACCCTTCCATGCTTTCTTGATGCACAATAAATTCCACATTCCTTGGGCTACAGTTCAAGGCCTCTTCTCTCACTTCCCTCCCCATGCCCTGGCTCCACCACCCTGATCTGCTTGCTGGTCGCTGAGTTTACCATGCACGTTCCCTTCTCCAAACCTTTGCTTGTATTGCTTCTCAGCCTGCACTATGGAAATCCTCCTCTGCGTTTTCTCCTTGATAGACTTGCTGCTCAAACTGTGGCCTCTAGACCAATAGCATGGGCGGCACTCAGGAGCTCATTAGAAACCAAGTCCCAAGGCCGAGAATTACTTGAGGCCAGGTGTTTGAGACCAGCCTGGGCACCATAGTGAGACCCCCATCTCTATAAAAAATAAAAAAATTAGCCTGATGTGGTGACATGTGCCTGTAGTCCCAGCTACTTGGGAGGATTGCTTGAGCCCAGGGGGTCGAGGCTGTAGTGAGCCGAGGTCACGCCACTGAACTTCAGCCTGGGTGACAAAGGGAGACTCTGTCTCAAAAATAAAAAAAGAAAAGAAATACAGGGTCCCAAACCCACAGCGTCAGATCTGTACTTTAACCAGGCCCCCGGGTGATGTGTGTGGTGCTCAAGTGTAAGCCGCAGCACTGTGTAGCTCGGTGGGCAAGTGCTGGAGCTGGGCAATCAGACAGAGCTGGCCCAGTTCCAGCCTCTGCATGTATTAGTTGGTGACTTGGACAGTGTACTAGTCCTTTTGAAACTTCAGTTTCCTCATCTGTAGAGTGAGGAAACTATAAATGAAATAATGCTCTAAGTTCTTAGCATAGTGCCTGGCACATGAAAAGCCCTTAATGAAGAGGAGTGGCCGATAACAAGGTTCCATCTCAGTGCCAGCTGATGTTGTCCTAAACCATCTTGTGTCCTCTCTAAGCATTGCTTGAACCGGGTTCATTCCATCAGGGGTGAGAATTCATTTCCAAGTCCATCTTGCTGAGGACGGGGAGGGCCAGGACCATGTCATTCATGTTTGGAGTTGAGAATCATTGACCTTCCCATGGAGAGAGATAAACAATCGCAATCCGATGTGGGGAAAGTGAAACATAGCTAAACAAGGACTTTCAGAGTGGGCGGGGTAGAATCCATTCCAGAGCTTCTGCCCTTGGTAGAAATGGCCATTCTGCCTGTTGTAACCTGGGAGCTTTCTCGTTCATCCATTTGTTCACCCACTTTTATGTAATATGTATTGACTGCCCTCTCGATACAAGTAATGTGTGATACCCTGGGCAGAAAATGAAAAGCAAGATAGGCTTGGTGCTTGCTCTTTAGGAGCCTACAGTCTAATGGGGGACATTGATGCCAAATAAAGGATTGTACAAAAAGACTGTTCATGTCTGTAAATGATAGACAATGCTAGAAAGCGCACTGTTATGTTAGAAAGTATGAAAGCAGAGGCCTGGACACTCTCATCTATACCAGGGTGTCAGGAGAGTCTCCCCAAGGAGGGAGATTTTAGATGAGATCTGAGGGGTGAACAGATTTAGCCAGGAAAGGTGGTGGGGCTGATGGGCTGGAAGAGGGGTGGAATGTTCCAGATACAGGGGAGCAGAATGAGGAGAGGATGGAAGGGACAGCCTGAGTGTGGCCGGAACATGTTGAGGGAGGGAGGCAGGGTGAAGTTTCTGGGATGAAAGCACGACCTTTGCTCCAGGAGCCGCTTTTCCTAGCCTGGCTCTCGGGGAGCATCTTGGCTTCCCGCCATCCCTCAGTCCTGCAGCACTACTGCCCAGGGCCACCCGGGGTAAGGGTCTTTGGTCTGTCTAGTAGAGAGCAGTCAAGCTCTGGATTCTACTACCTGCCTTGCTCCTGCTTTTGCTTATCAGACAGTGAATTGCTTCAGGGTGGGGCAAAGGATCTCTACCTTTATATAGCATAAGAGAAGAGAATTTAAGAGGCTTGCAGTAAAATATCAGGAAAGCAGAGCCAGCAGAGAGCCCGGAGCCAGCACAAAGAACCCCTGGTCCACCTTGTCCTCTCAGGGCCTCCCAGGCCAGGGCAGCTGCCTGGCAAAGAGGCGGTGGAGGCAACTGAGGAAGGTTTCTAAGAATTGCCCTCTGTGGTTAGACTCCAGTCAGCCCTGGCTTTGCAAAGCTTCCTCCCGTCTATACAACAAAGAGGTCAGACCAGCACTAAGGCTCATCCAGGTCTGGCATGATCTCTTTTTACTTTTCTCTCTCTGGATCTCTGTATTGAGAATCTGCATCCATAAACATAGGAAGAATTCTCTTGCCAGGGAACAGAAATGAGGTTTTAGGAGGAATAACAGGTGGGAGGCTTTTGGATGCTTTCACTCAGGGGAGCAATTCCTCTAGACATGGTTGCACCCGTGAGATGTGGGGAATGCATTACACCCCTTTTGTCCAAGCATTCCTTTGGAGACCTGCTTCTCAAAAGGGTGTGCTGACAGTCCTGGGCTGTGTGACAGTGGCATGCAAAGAACCACACTGTTTATTTCCTGGAGCATTTTACTCAGTGGTTGGTAATTTGTGGTAAGGAGACCAGTAACAACTGGAGAATAATTTGGAACATTTTTATGTTATTAAAACAAACACACACACATTTTTGGAGTGGAATTTAAAACTTAAGTGCTTTTAAAGATAAAGCAGGAGAATTAAATTTCCAAGCTCCTGGGGGCTCTTTGGCTAGACTCAGGCCCTCAGATATATCTGATGACAGAATGCGTTAGCAGAGATGATGTTATGTATAGATTTGAGGTCCCCAACTTGTAGGGGATGTTTAGAATTATGGCAAAGGATACTTGGACATTTTCTGTCTACAAACACCTAACACCTGTGTGTGGAGGGGGCTGTTAATGCTTTGATATTGACAAGATGGAGATTGTCACTGCACTCCAAAGCTTTGGATTTCAATCGTCAACTCCAAGAGGGAAGGAACTTGTCTATCACTGCTTTATCTCCGGCACTTAGAATAGTGCCTGCTGTACAGCAGGTGCTCAATAAATGCTTCTGGAATGAATAGAAATGTGTATGTTGACGGCCACGAGAAGCTTTCATTTCTCCATCTGCATTTACCTTTCCAGGAATAGTGTGTGGGGCTGCTTTAGCCTGAGGATTTTGGGTGGAATGTGAAGAATGCTGTCATGCATATGCATATGGGAAACGGGCCAGCCCTGCTCCAGCTCAAGATTTCTAAGAATCAGTCTTCGGAGGCAGCCTCCCACCCAGTGTGGTTCGTGCTGCGTAACATAGGCTCCTTGTGGGAGAAGGAACAGTTCAGCATTCTGCACCTTGGGTAGCCAGGGCCCCAGGGCCTCACTTCTCACGAGTCCTGCAAGTCCCTCCAGACACCTTACTTCCATCAGAGCCCACTGGGAACCTGAGGCCTCAGAAAATGCTGGACTTTGGGCATCAGCTATTCCAGCTCTCCCAAATTGCAGATAGGAAGATGAAAGTTCAGAGAGAACAAGGGACTTTCTGGGAGTCACACACATTTTAGCTGTGTGACTCCCAACGGGTTCCTTGTTCTAGAACCAGGTCTGGAACTAGGTCTTCCGATATCCAGGTGGGTGGCCTCGCACTGTTTTGAAATTCCCGCGTGCTGCTTGATCATATCCACAGCATCCTCAGGGATGTGCCTGACAGTAGTGCGTGGTTAGAGCTGAGCTTCAGAAACATGAACTTTAAATCCTAGTTCGGCACTTTTTCACCACGTGACTTGGGCACATTGCTCAGAAAGAGCATAGGTTTGTTTCCTCTTCGGGATAGTGCTAGTGGGTGGTGAGCACAGGAGTCCTACCTCCTGGGGCCATGTGAGCTACTCAGCAGGTAATGCCCAGGAGTGCTCCGAGCCAGAGATAGGGAGATAGGGAGCCTAGTGCATGACCACGAAGTTAAGGTCATGCCCGTCCCGTTCACCCCAAATCTGTAACACTTGCAGTGCCAGGCATGCGACAGTGTGTGCTTGACAGGCGTTTGTGAATGAACAAATGAACATAATGGACAGAATATGCTTAGCACCTGACATTTACCCTGCACCACCACCCTGAGAGCTAGGCATTGCCACCTCTATTTCCAGATAAGGAAACTAAGGCTCAGAGAAGTTAAAGTACCTGCCCAAGATCAACTGGCTAGTACGTGATCGAACAGGGACTTACATACAAGTTTCTCTGGCATCAAATTCCTTGTCCTTTGCCCTGCGCCATTCTGGGTGAGGCTGGTCCTCCTGGGGTTCCCCCAAGGTCACCTCCCTTCCTACTCCCCCCCACATTTCTGGTCTCTAGTTAGGAGGTGTCCACTGGGTTTTCATCTTGGAAGATCTGACTCTCTCCCATTATGCTGGCGGTCCACAGGCTGTTCCTCCAGCAAACATTTGGAGACTGTCAAGCTGTACTTTCATCTAAATTAAACAAGAGTCAGCCTGTTTCAAAATATGACTTCAGGGTCACCATCTGTTCTGGCTGTTCCCTGAAACTCAAATCCCATTTCGGAGCCAAATGGAGCTCCGGCATCCCACAGAGAGTGGGTCTCTTTGCACAACTGAGCAGGAAAGTCTGTAGAAAGATGCAGTGCGTTTTATAACAACCATTGGACAAATTTCGTAGGTTGTTTATTTTCCCCTACCCAGCAACATCGATGTCATTGCATGTGGACCACAGGCCCCCACCACAGATTCAAATGCATTCCTTCCTACTTCGGGTACCTAGTGCATACCAAGCTCTGTATGAGGCCCTTCCCCATGTCTTCCTCAGGTCATGGGTGAGAGTGGCCTGGGTATTACAGTGAGGGGAATACAACACGCCGTAGCTGCTCAGGCAGGTCATGCCACCAGTCTGGGCCTCTGTTTTCTCTTCCTGGGGACATTGCACTGGGTATTTTCTGAAGTCCTTCCCAGCTCTGAAGGTTACCCTGATTCTTCATCGGCACCTTGGCCAATGTAGGTGAGATTTCATGATGCCCGCTCAAGCTATGAGCTCATTCTGCCTGCGCTGCTTGTCTGCCCCGGCTGAATTCACACAAGCTCATCTGTTAGGATGTCCCGGGCTGTTCCCAGGGCAGCTTGATTTTGCCCAGGGCATAGCATGCCAAGTGCTGAGAGGCTGCAGGAAAGTATGTCTCCTGCTGTTGCCAAACTACTGCCTTCATGCCACATTCCAAATCGCCCAAGTCCACCCTCTCCTTGGCAAGAAAAAGAAAGGGGACCCAACCGTCTGGGGGCAGCAGCTTGGGGTGAAATGGGGATTCCTCCTAAAAGGTCAGCTGGAACCTTCCTCAGAAACTGCCAACGCACCCCATTGCCTGTTGCATAAATTTTAGTCTCCTTGGATTGACCGTTGAGGCTCTCTGACTCCAGTCCCTAGGGAAAAAGTAATTGAGAGGACCAAGAGCTGGAAAGTCCCAACCACTGCAGTTAAGGCCTGCGGCCGTAAGCTCCCTCAGCCTCCGTCGTCTCATCTGAAAATGGCGTAGCCGCAGTCACCACCCCATCAGACCGTCCTGAGATTAGCTGAGCTAAGGCACCTAAGTGCTGAGCTCAGAGCCGGCCTGTGTGAGATTAACATTTCTAAGTCTGAATCTCTCTGGATTTATAGTTCTCTCCTTTTTGCTCAGTGCTGGAGGCTGTCTTGGGGTCCCATTTCTCCCATCCTTAGAATTACTCACTTTCCCTTGTTTTCCTAATTCCGTGGGTTGCTGATGCTCTGCTCGCTCCGCCGTGTTTTGTGCGAGCAGAACATGAGCAACCTGCAGGTTGTGGGTTGTTTGTGCGAAGCCTCCCAGGCCTGTCTCCATTGCCCCCTCCTTTAGGTCCCCTTCGGTGCCCCTCCTCCCCCTGATAGGCAGGGAGCACTCCCTTTTTAAGCCCCGGCAGGACTTTCCTGTCCTTTGCTCATGTTTCCAGCTCAGGTCACCTGTATCAGAGCCCTGTGTTGGTGTCGGATCCTTTGTTTCTCTACATCCACTTACCACTAGGGGCTGACTTGGACAGGCTTCCTGCTGGCCAGCCTTCTTCCCTGACAGCCAGGCCACTTGGCTGCTTCACCCCAGGCCCTAGGACATTCCTGTTTTCCATCAATGGGATCTAGTCATTCAGGGGACTTAGCATCCCATCAGCCTGGCTGGGAGGTGGCTTTAATGTTGTGCTATGATCACAGGAAAGCACCATCTCTACCATCTGGTACTGGGGCCCTGCCTGGGTCCGTCCATGGGGGAAGCAGCTAGAGTCCTGCCCCTGAGCCCTGTGCCTAGGTCTCCGGCCCCTGCACAGTACGTCTCTGCTGCTGGCTGCCTGCTCTTGTCTCCAGCTCCATGACTGTCCATGACTGGTCTCCAATCAGGTAGTAGGACACCACCTTAGCCTCGGCAACACAGTGGGTCTCAAACTTGAGTGTGCATATGAGTCACCTGGGGGCTGGTTAAAACACAGGGTGCTGGGCCTCAGCCCAGAGTTTCTGATTTAGTAGGTCCGGAGTAGGTCCCAAGAATCTGCGTCTCTAATAAGTCCTCAGATGCTGCTGCTGCTGCCGCCGCCAGTCCAAGAACCACACTTTGAGAACCACTGATGTCATGGTTAAGCAGACGGGCTATAGAGTTTGAACCCAGTTTGTCTGGGTCCAAAACCTGGCCCAGCGACTTACTAGCTGTGTGACCTAATCCCTCTGCACCTTGACCTCCTCATCTATAAAGGAAAGGTAATAAGAAAACCCTCCTCATTGCTGCTGTGAGTACTGGATGACCCAGTTGAGGTAACTCACTTGCAATGGTGCTTGGATGCAGCACGCAGTATGTAATCGTTCAGTGAATGTGTGAGTTTCCTAGGGATGCGGCAACAAAATGACCACAAACTTGGTGGCTTAAAACAGCAGTAACTTATCCTCATCCAGTTCTGGAGGCTGGAAGTGTGAAGTGGAGGTGTGTGGGCAGAATAACACTCCTCCCGGGGATCTTGTGGGGAGGCCATTCGTTGCCACTTTCAGCTTCTGGTGGCTGCCAGCGGTCCTTGGCTCATGTCCGCATCATTTTAATCTTTGCTTCTGTGGCCACATTGCCTCCTCCTCTTCTGTCTGTCCAGCCCCCTGCATGTGTGTCTTATGAAAACACCCGTCCATTGGATCTAGGGCCCACCCAGATAATCCGGGATGGTGTCTTTATCTCAAGATCCTTAACTTAATTACATCTCAAAGACTCTAAGTCTGATTAATATATTTAGGAATGAGGACATGGACGTATCTTTCTTGGCAGTCACCACTGAACCCACTCTAGGGAACCCAGGCTATTATCATTATTAAGTTGTTTCTCGCAGCTGCTGCAGTTGGGCCTGGCCCATGGCTTCCTTCCCTGGGGAGAGGAGGAGTAAGCTGATTCCCAGGTTCCAGCTTCTGGTCAGCTCCACTTTATTCAAGACAACTCACTTTCAGGCTGCAACAGAGAATTCTGCCTGTTAAGCTATACTGGCTATGTTACAGCATTTCGGCATGTTCAGATTTCATTGATCTGAGAAAAAACACCACTCCCAGCCCCCAGACTCCCATCCGGAGCCCTTTGTCCATGTTAATTGTTGCCTGTACCCTGGCAAGTTGTACTTGGCAAAGCATTTTCACATTCAGAACCCTACTGGATCCTCACTGCAGTCTCGTGAGAGAGAGTGTATCACCCTATCTTGCAGATGAGAAAACTGAGGTCCGGAGGAAAAACTGCACAAAGCTGCCTTTCATGGCAATTCTAGACAGTCATTCATGGAAGAGAAAAGAAGACTAATACCACTGATCATACTAACCACCACCATTGCTATGCTTCATTCATCATGTGCCTTTGCCAGGCCCTCTGCTCAGTGTTTTATGACCTGTTATCTCAGGTCATTCTCAGTGTTTTATGTCTGTTATCTCAGGTCATTCTCTCTTGAAGTAGGTGGCATTATTCCTCTGTTACAGATCTAGAAACTAGTTCAGAGAGTTGAAATACCTTATCTAAAGTTGCCCATCTTTTAAATGCAGAATCAAGGTTTGAAGTTAGAGCTGGTTAAGTCTTTCTCCCTAATACCAGGTTGCCATCTCCCAGCTCTGAAAAAATGTCAGGGCAGATAAGGTGAGAACAGTGGCTGCCCAATGGCCAGCAGGACTAGAGCTTCCTGCCCTCCCGGAACTGCTCAGAAGATGAAGCCTGTGAGAGACTCCCTCGCTGTCAGCAGAGCCCCATTCCTGATAGCTGGTAGGGGGGTGCCCAGTGTTGATGCCCCGAGCCATGGGGAGAGTCAGGACAATGGGAATAGAGAGGCACACTGGCCCAAGGTCACTGAGGGCTGGAACAATCAGGTTGTGCTTCCTTGAGTGGGTCAGCCTTGGGTTGAAGTGACATCCCCTGAGAGCAGCAGAGAGAGCCTCAAGGCCTCGCATCAGACAGATGAGGGCTTAAAATCTCCGGGCTAGGATTTGATAGCTGGGTGCCCTTTGGCAAGTTATTTAACTTCTCAGCACCTCATTCCCTCTTCTATACACTGGGAACAGTAAGAGTGGGATTCTTGTGAAGAATTCAGGGGCTGTAATTAGCATCACCTGGGAAGTTTGTACAATATCCCCATGCCAAAGCCACACCTGAACCAACTCAAGCAACATCTTTGGGAGTGAGGCGTAGGTATTAGTAGTAAAAAAAAAAAAAAAAAAAAGTCCTCAGGCCAGGCACAGTGGGTCACACTTGTAACCCCAGCACTTTGGGAGGCCGAGGCAGGCAGACACCTGAGGTCGGGAGTTCGAGACCAGCCTGACCAATATGAATAAACCCCATCTCTAGTAAAAATACAAAATTAGCCAGGCGTGGTGGCACATGCCTGTAATTCCAGCTACTTGGGATGCTGAGGCAGGAGAATCGCTTGAAACTGGAAGATAGAGGTTGTGGTGAGCTGAGATTGCACCATTGCACTCTAGCCTGGGCAAAAAGAGTGAAACTCCATCTCAAAAAAAAGTCTCCCCAGGTGACTCTACTGTGCAGCCAGGGTCAAGAACCACTGCTATGCAAGTAAAGCACTTAGTGCCCAGGATGTAATAAGGGCTCTATATACAGCAGCTATTGTGCATTCACTCATGCATGCACAAAACAAACATTTATTGAGCACTTACTTAAGCCAGGTTCTGGATTACATGCCAGGCATCACCTGTTCACAGCAGCTGTCTGAATTTCTTTGTATACTATTCCTAGCATTGCTTCCAACAGAGGGATCGTGGGGTTCAGTGCTTTGTGAAGCCAGGACCCCAAGTCCATAACTCTGGGGAGAAGGTTTTACTGACAACAACGAAAGGAGAAAAAGGCAGAAAATGTGCCCAGAGCAAAGGAACCAAACCCTGAGTGTGGGAAGGGCAATCTGAGATCTCCAGGCCCTTAAGGAGGTGGCAGGAGAAGACAGGGTCGGCTTCAGACTTTCTGTGGGCTCCTCTGTAAATATCTGTCCCTACAACACCCCAGCTTCCACAGCTGCGATGTGGACGGGCTCTCAGTGATTGGCTTGCTTGTTTTTAGCTGCAGAGCTCTTCGTTTAAATGAGACTTAATGGAACCTGAATTATTAAATGAAGTCTGAATTGCTTGGGTGTGAGTGTGTACATGAGTGAAGGTGAGTGTGTGTGGATGTGTGTTAGTGTGTGAGAGAGGGTCCATGAATAGATTGTGAGTGTGTGAGTGTGCGCATGTGTCATTGTGTGAGTTTGTATGAGTCTGGGATGAGTGTGGATGGAGGTGCATGAGTCGGTGTATATTGGAGTATATAAACGTGTGTATAAGTATTTGTGTCTCTGTGTGTTCGTTTGTGTGGCATGAACCTTCGAAAGTATGTGTGTGAGTGTGTATTATGAGTATGTGAACCTCTGAGTGTGTGTGAGAGAGTGGTGAGAATAACAGACTTGTGTATGTGTGGACATATAGGTGTGTGCATGTGTGCCTGTGTGTTACGTGTGGATGTATAAGTGTGCGCATGCGTGCCTGTGTGTTATGTGTGGATGTATAGGTGTGTGCATGTGTGCCTGTGTGTTATGTGTGGATGTATAAGTATGCGCATGTGTGCCTGTGTGTTATGTGTGGATGTATAAGTGTGCGCATGTGTGCCTGTGTGTTACGTGTGGATGTATACATGTGTGCCTGTGTGTTATGTGTGGATGTATACATGTGTGCCTGTGTGTTATGTGTGGATGTATAGGTGTGTGCATGTGTGCCTGTGTGTTATGTGTGGATGTATACATGTGTGCATGTGTGCCTGTGTGTTATGTGTGAATATATAGGTGTGTGCATGTGTGCCTGTGTGTTATGTGTGGATGTACAGGTGTGTGCATGTGTTCCTGTGTGTTATGTGTGGATGTATAGGTGTGTGCATATGTGCCTGTGTGTTACGTGTGGACGTATACATGTGTGCATGTGTGCCTGTGTGTTATGTGTGGACATATAGGTGTGTGCATGTGTGCCTGTGTGTTAGGGCGTCAAGGGGCAGGACTTCTCCTGCTGAGGCCTCCTCTATGCCCCTCCCTCCCTCATCCCCAGCCCTGGAAAATGCTGCTGGAAACCCCCTGGTCTATGTGTCTACCCTGGCCCTGTCAGCAGTTCCATGTCCCTTTGGAATGCTGGGCCTGATGGCTTCCAGGAGTCATGGGCTGTACTGTACAGTGTCCACTTGCAGCAGGTCACTGCACGCTCCCATCCAGTGCCCCTTATATGCCCCCGACAGGTCTCTTCTCCTCCGTGCCATTTTTCATGTGTTTTCCTCCGAGAGCTGAGCTGCGCCCTCCAGAGCTGCCTGCGGGTGGGGGTGATGACTCATTTCAGTTGATGTCATCCTCAGGATTCAAGGCCCTCAATGCACTCAAAGAGCCTTTGTTCCCCAAATGGAAAAGGAACATCCATACGCTGAGAGGCATTGACTACAAAACTTTTCCCAGATGCCCATGGCTGCTCACGCCTGCCCGCATCTGCCAGCCTTCACTGTGCCACCTGGTCCACATGTTCCCTGGGGTGGCCCTGTGCCCAGGATCCAGGAACCTGAGGTTTGGGGAAGGGGGTAAAGGAAGGGACGTAAAGACCCCCAACGCAGCAAGACTGCAGGAACCACTGCTGCTTCCGGATATGGCTCTTCCACTGCAGCTAGCTGCTGCCAGGACTGAGGGGTTCGTGTGTGTTCATGTGCACGTGTGCACGTGTGAAGGGAGAGGCGGCGAGCAGAGCCTGGTCACAGGATGGGGGAGTCACCCCATGCTCTCAGCAGAGCCGGGTCACAGAATCAGGGAGTCACCCATGTTCCCAGCAGAGCAAGTCACAGGTTGAGGGAGTCATCACATGCTCTCAGCAGAGTCGGGTCACAGGATGGGGAAGTGACCCCATCTTAGCAGAGCCAGCTCACAGAATTGGGGAGTTACCCCATCTTAGCAGAGCCAGGTCACAGAATTGGGGAGTTACACCATGCTTTCAGCAGAGCTGGGTCACAGGATGGAGGAGTCACCATACGCTCTCAGCAGAGCTGGGTCACAGGCTGGGGGAGTCACCCACACTCTCTCCCTCCAGGCTGCTCTCCTCAGTTCCTTATCCACTGGGCCTGTTCATCAATTATGTTGCTGGTTCTCTCATGGCCAGCAGGTGGTTGTGAGGCTGAACGGAGATGCACTGACAGCTTGAGAGTGCGCGGCCCTGGTCAGCACCCAACCCAATGAGTGAGGACTCCCAGCGTTTACCAGGTGCCCCCTGCACACCAGGCCCTGTGCTAAGCAGGGTTCTCACTGTGCTGTCCGTTCTCAACATGACTCTGTGAGCCAGATCCTCGTTCTGCCCCACTCTACAGATTAGGAGGCTACAGAGAGGCGAGGTGATCCGCGGAAGGCCTGTGGGTGGCAGACCCAGGACTAAGCTCAGTCTGTCTGATGCCAAAGCCCAGGCAATTAGCCCTTACCTGTGGCTGTCACCTGAGAGTGGGTATCAGATCAACGTAGGCCAGCCCCTGAAAGAGCCTAATTCCATGGGTCCAAGCAGGAGGAGCAGACCTCTGACTTTTAAAGGCTCCCAGGGTGACTCTGATATGTGGCCAGGGCTGCAACCTTCACACCATGCTACCCTACCTGGACCCATTTGAATCTTGACTCCAACTGCTTATTAACCTCATAGCCTTAGAACAGTAATTTCAGCCTCAGTTTTCTAACCTGTAAAATGGGGATAATAATGTCATCTGTCTCATAAAGAATCAAGTGTAAGGATGAACTGATTGGTGGAAAGCCCTTTGAACTGCACTTGGCATGCAGCAAGCCTGCAGAAAATTTTAGCTGCTGATGCTGTTGTTTCTTGTCATTCTGTTCATTCAGAGTTCCCTCTGCCAGGCTCTGTGCTGGTGCCGAGGACTGAGAGTGTAAGTTGACATGGTCCATGCCCAGGAGCCCATGTCTAAGCATGTGAGAGCAAGGGGAACTAGCCACGTCTAAGCATGGGATAGTAAGGGGAACTGGCCACGTCTAAGCATGGGAGAGCAAGGGGAACTGGCCACGTCTAAGCATGGGAGAGCAAGGGGAACTGGCCACGTCTAAGCATATGGAGAGCGAGAGGAAGTGGCATTGTCTAAGCACGGGAAAGCGAGGGGCACTGGCCATGTCTAAGCACGGGAGAGCGAGGGGCACTGGCCACGTCTAGACACGGGAGAGCGAGGGGCACTGGCCACGTCTAAGCACGGGAGAGCGAGGGGCACTGGCCATGTCTAAGCACGGGAGAGCGAGGGGAACTGGCCACGTCTAAGCACGGGAGAGCGAGGGGAATTGGCCACGTCTAAGCATGTGAGAGCAAGGGGAACTGGCCACTGAGGGCAGATGGATAAGGGTGTCTGGGAGGAAGGATGGAGGGGACTGTGGGAATATGGAGGTGTGCAACTGCGCCTGGGAGAGCACAAGGAAAGCTTGGAAGGCAATGGGCTGTATCAGGCAGAGCCCAGCCTCACGTCTTCAGTGCTGGCTGCTGCACTGAGGACTCTGAGTAAGTGACTTCCTCTCTTTGGGGCTTGATTTCCTCCTCTGCAACGTGAGAGGCTGATCCCTGGGTTTTCCCCCTCCTGGCAGAAGGAACAGGTATGAGGATGCTTTGGAAACAGGAGAGGATGCTGGACAGGTGAATACTACTTCTTCCTGCTGGTCTAAGTGCTTTTCAGCTGCTGGCCAGGAAAACCAAGCTTCAGCCAGGACCTCAGCTCCAGGCTTCCTCAAATCGTCTTCTCAGTTTAGGTCAGAGGCTTGAGAAAGCAAGAACGAGAGAATAAGAGCAAGAGAGAAAGAGCGAGAGAGAAAGAGAGAGGGAGAGAGAGAGGGAGGAGAGCTCATACAGTAACTTCATTGAACAGGAAAATTCCTATGCTATATGTGAAAACCGGAAAAGAGAAGGAGGCGTTCTAAGTTTACATGTAGAAAAATGCTCTTCTGTAATTTAGAAAAATAGGGTCTTTGATTGTGGCCAAGCCAGGTCTCCTTTCTAAGTTGATCCAGGATTTGTTCCCTGGCAGGGAAACAGTTCTTTTTCTAAGAAACGCATCAGGGGATAGGTTTTTCTAAGAACCTCTCGCATCTTTGCTGGGTGCAGATGGATCCCCACGTACCTTGAGTTGTTTTGTGTTCATTTTCCGCGGGAAGGGAGTCAGGTGGAACCAGGAGCCCCTGAGACTCCAGCCTGGGTGGGGCTGAGTTTCCACACAGGCAAAGTTGTGACATTTTCCTGAGCACAGTGTTCGTTGCCTCTGGCCAGGCCTTGCTGGCCAAAGACAAGGAAATCTGTGGGGAGAGCTGGGTTTGTCCCCGCCCCTGTTGGATCATTTCTTCCAGGCCTGAAGGCTGTGGGCTGAAGGAACCGGCAGTTAGGGGTGGTTAGAAAAAGTGAAACACAGGCGGGAGACAAGGAGGAGGCAGGCGATGAGGCCGTCAGACCTGGCAAGGGCCTTCGGAAAACATTTAGTCCAAGGCTCTAGTTTTACAGATACTGAACCTGAGGCTCAGAGAAGGGAAGAGACTGCCCAAAGTCATACACCAAGTTGGTGGCAGAGTGCACCTTGCAGGCCGAGGTGCTTTCCACCACCTCACGCAACATCTGAGAGGTCAGGGTGTGGGTGAGGCTGACTTGTGTGTGGCCTGAGGGCAGATTTGGGCCCAGCCAGGCGGGTGGGAGTTACAGGGAGAGCTGCCTCAGTTCAGCATGAGAAAGGACTTCTGAAGACTTCGAATTGTGCAGCAATGGTCAGGTGGCCGTAAGTGGAGAGAGCAAGTGGAAGCCATGTGGTTCTGGATGGGTGCGCATCGTAGGGGGCTCCCCATCAATTGGTGAGCTGCACTGTCCTGCAGAGTCTGCGGCTTCTGAGCTCCTGTCCCTTCAGGGAGGTGGGAGAAAGGGAAGTCACATGCCAGGAGGTGTGATTTAGACATACCCAGGGTCCTCCGGGGCCACCTCTCTGTAGGGGTGTCCAAAGGGGAGGGAAAGAACAATCCTAGGAGATGCAAGAACCCAACCCTCCCAACTCACTGGCAGAACAAGCTGGCAAAGGGCAAGGAAGAAGGACACGTGGCTTCTCTGAGGTCTGACCCCCATGCCACAGGTGCAGAGGAGGAGAATTGGACCTCCTCTCTCCCCAGGGGCTGAGTGCCAGGAAATTCAGGTGCCAGGAGCCCTTCTGGGGTCCCAAGGGCAGTCCCCCCACTTTACCCTACATACCCTCCTCCTACTGGTCCAGCCCCAGGCCACAGGCAGTATAGGGTCATCTGGACCCCCTGAGCCCCGGCCCCCCAGTGGGAATACACGACCCGCTTGCAGGAGTCACCGTGTCCCCGTTTAAGCTGACTGAAGTGTGTCTTTAGAGACGTGTGTGGGAATGGGAGGGGTGCCGGAGGGGCACCTTCGACTGTTTCCCAGCACTCGGAGCAGGGAAACAGCAGAGGACGGAAAGGAGGCTTTGTGGGTTCTAGGCCTGGCTTGGCCACAATCACTGCATGGCCTCAGACCTGCTCTCTTGGGTCCCTTACAGACCTCTCGCTTTAAGTCTGTTGGATCCCAGTTCACAGCCCAGGGGGAAAACCTTTCTTGCGGTTGGTGGAAGCGCAGTTCCCGTAGAGGCCGCCAGGGGCCGCTGCCGCGCACAGTCGCCGGGCGTCTTCGGCCTCCCTCGCGCCTCCATCGGGACATCTCCGTAGGGCTCCTTCACCGGCAGCCAAAGGAACGAACGCTCCTTAGCCTCCTCTGGCCTTAAATGCTAACTAGCGCGAGCGCTGGGCTCAGGTCCCGGACGATCATCTGTGAGAGGCAGCTTTGCAAAGCCAGCTACAGTTCCCTAGGGAGGCAAGGCTCCAAAGCTCAGGCTAGTCCTGGGCACTGCTTCAGGACCCCACAGATGGAAGGACTGATCCAGCCCACCGCACGGAAGGGGAAACCGAGGCCCAGGGGGGTAGAGGAAGTGCCAGATGATGTCCCTGAGCCTGTGGCAGGGAGGAGGAGGAGACGTGAGGGTTCATTCCTGTTCTTCATCTCTGGCCAGATCGCTGTCATCTGTGTGGAAGGAAAACCTGAATCCTGCTGTTTATTTCTTCATGGCTGGGATTACGCCTGGTTTCCATGGAAACTGGCTTTGGACCCTTGGGAGGAAAGTCACACCCTGCCCTGACTGCTCAGATTTTCCTCTGCCTCTGAAGCTGTTCTGATTTCTCCTCTCTGCGTCCTGGGGAGGGGGCCACTCCAAAACTGCCCTTTGGAGTCTGAGCTAGATTTGAGAGAGGCAGGTCAAGGTTGTCTCTCCCTGTCTCTGTTCCTTGGCTCTGTGGGTGTTTAGAGGAAGGGGGAATAACTTCAACCCTTTTTGCAGAGTGAGAGTGGGGCTCCCAAGTGTTGGGGTGCAGCTGAGCCAGACTGGAAAGATTCATATGTGAGAAGATGGGGAAGGGTGATATCACTAGAAGGAATAGCATGAGTGAAGGCAAAGACAGGGCGAGGGGGAGAATGAGGAGATAAAGCAGAGGGATTCTCGAGTGGAATTTTGCTTTTATGCTGATGGCACTGGGGAGCCATTGAAGACTTTGGAGCTTGTAGTATGAGCAGATAACTGCTAATAGTTACCTAGATAGTGAGCTGCTTGAGTGCACATATTCCAGACTTAGCTCCATGTCTCCAGCACTCCACAGGCACAATGTGGGGGCTTGAGAAATATGATAAAATTCATGATTTGGAAAAGTAAGTTGAAAACCTCCCATCGGAAATGAAGCTATCTCTAAGCATTAATGAAGGGAGAGAATAAGACTGGTCAGATGTAGCCCCAGGAGGTGTTTGAAAGCAGTGGAAATACATAGAATAAATCACAGTGGATGTGGCTCTGAGAGGCCACCTGGTCTAACTCTCTGATGGGGAAACTGAGGTCAGGGAGGGGGAGCAGCTGGCCCAAGGTCACAGACGGAGCCTTGAACCTGAGTCCTGCCTCCCCTCTCTAGGCCTCTTCTTGCCCCATGGATTCATGTCTCCCAGATGGGCTCCCTGGGCCAGCGGACCCAGCATCATTGAGGTGGGAGGGTGCCTGGACTTTCAGGTGATGGATGAGCATGCAGTGAGGTCATTGTGGGATGTCGGACTGGAGCCCAACCTCAGTGACTCTTGCCAGGGCTGCAGACTGTGAGCCTGGCATCTTCGATTCTGGTATGCCTAGGATTTAGTTCAGCCAGCAAACACTTTCTGAGGATCTGCTCAGGGACAGAGCCTGGGTGTGGGGGAGACAGGGATAAGTGGATCCCAGTTCCTACACTTAAGGAGGTTCCAAGATGGTAGGGTCTGACACCTCTGTGATGTAATGCCATATATGCTACATAGAGTCAGGGCCAAGTGCAGGAGCAGAAATGCCCAGACTACCTGGTAGGGGGATCCAAGAAAACTTCTTGGAGGAGGTGGTGACATACCCTGAGAAATGTGGAGCAGTTCCTCAGGTGGAGGGAACAGCATACACAAAGGCTTGGAGGTGTAAAAGGTAGGACCCACCTGGGCAACGTGAAACCCCATCTCTACTAAAAATACAAAAATTAGCTGGACATGGTGGCATGCACTGGTAGTCCCAGCTACTCAGGAGGCTGAGGCAGGAGAATTGCTTGAAGCTGGAAGGCAGAGATTGCAGTGAGCTGAGATCGCACCACTGCACTCCAGCCTGGTGAGACTGTCTCAAAAAAAAAAAAAAGAAAGAAAAGAAAAAAAGAAAAGAAAAAGGTAGGACCCATTCAGAATACCTTGAGTTTTGAGTTTTCCAGTATGGCAACTGCATGGGGAAATAGCAGGGTAACAATAATAGTGAAAGAAAAGGAAGCTACCATTTATTAAGTGCTATGTGTGCTAAGCAGTGTGCTAAACACTTTAGGTATATTATTTTATTTAAGTCACACAACTGTCCTCTAAGAGAGGTATTATTATCTGGGGATAAGTGTGGGCTGCTTCCAAGAATCCTCAGCCTGGAGGGTTCCATAATCAGCCCCCATCAGCATGCTCTGCGCCAGTCCCCAGTCCCCTCCAAAATGGTGGGATGCCTTCCCACCAGCTGTGATCTCCACCCTCCTCCCTTCCTGCCCAGCGCAGAGCCATCCCAGGTCAAGCCCATGGACCCAGTTGCTGGGCCTGTTTGTCTTGGCTCCATGGCTTCTCCCCTCCCTGGTGGCTGCCTGAGCAGGTGGCCCTTCTGCTGGAGGCCAAGGGGAAATGAGCCAGCGGCCCAGGCGCAACCATGAGGGAGCATGGGTCACTCCAGGCCAGGGGTCGTCCCCCACCGTGCCATGCCATGGGACAGTGCGTGTGGACGGATGTGGTGGGGGTTGCTGAGAGCGGGGTTGGGCTGCCGGGCTGACTTGGGCTTGCTCTAGATTCATGGCTGGGCTCCCTCTTGGCGGACCTTGTGGAAACAAGGCCTGTGGGCCAGCGCCTATCCATGTGTCCTGTCTTGAATGGCTGAGGCAGAGGGGGCTGGAGGGCAGGCGGGTTAGGAAGAGATCTTTTTTGCAGACTTTGGTTTTTGCTAAGCTTATACCTTGCATTTCCCGTCTGTCATCTCATTGAATCCCCACATGGGAAGTGTGCAAGGGCCTCCCCTGATCACCAGGATGTCATTACCCGAAGGCTTCGTGTTTGGTAAAGGGCAAAGGCGGGATCTCATCACAGCTGTGTCTGAAGTGGAGTATGTTCTCTGCTGCAGGCTGCCTCCTTTGCCCCCTCTCCAGCTGATCAACCACCGGCCAGGATCTGGAGAGGTCGGGGGCTATGGGAGGGCACCAGCTCTGGGACTCATGGTTCCAAGTCTCTGTCTACCCTTGCTTTGCTGCCTCATCTGTCACATCCTGGCTGTGCCCCCGGTCATGGAAGTCTCCCTGAACATCACTTTCCCAGTCTATAAAACAAGGATGTTGGATAGATTCACAAATTTTTGTTTTTAAGCAGACTGCTGGGCATAAGAATTCCCAGAATTGCCATGCACAAGCCTGGATCTACCAGCCATGGGACGCACTGGGCTGCTTTAAGCAATGAGCCTTCTAAGTCGGAGCCTCTCAGGCCCTTCCCCCAGTGTCCCCTGAACCCCACCTGGCCCTGGAGCCCCCAGAGACCACCACTTGGAAACAAGCCACAGGCCATGAAGCTCTGGCGCTTTTACTCTCTGTGGCACCAGGAATTTTCCCAGCAGAAAGAGGCTCCCCCTCCTGCTCGCAGCAGGAGAGAGAGAGGAAGTAGAGGAAAAGCTTTTTACTGGATTGGATAAGTGAAGAAGAAAGCAGAGCGATCAGTAGGGTGTTTGCGGTTTTGTTTTGTTTTTATCTTTAAAGCGTGGAGGGGAGAAAAGAAATCTCAGTGGGATGTTTGCTTCTCATTGTTTCTTTTTCTTCTTTCTTATTTCTTTCTGTACAAAGATAAGCTGTATCTGAGTAAGGGCAAGCAAGAATAGGTTTTATGATTTCTAAAAGTGGATTCAAGCAGTTAATCTCTTTAAAAGTATGTAAATGTCTTTGCTTTTCATACTGCGTATATGCTGTAAAATAGAAAAAGTATAAAAGAGTGTCCAGTGAAAAGCAAGTCTCCCAGCCCCCAGCCACCAGCTTCCTTCCCTGGAGACAGCCCCTGGCCCCAGTTTCTTGTGTATTCTTCTAGAGATATTGTAATATATGTATTTAAATATATCTTCTGTATTTAATTAATATTAGCACATATATTTCCAATTGATAGCAATTCAGTTCTGTACCTTGTTACTTTGTCTGTTTTTACATAATACGTCTTGTTGATTGTTTCATTATTAGTACGTAAAGAATCACATCTTTTGAAAGGCTGGCTTGGATTTCACTGTGTGAACCTATCATAATTTATTATTTTCTTAATCATCCCCAAAGATGGAAATTTTAGGTAAATTGAAACCACAACTCAGTGAATATTTTTGTACGTACTTTGTGTTTCACATACGTAACTTTATCTGTTAAAAAAATTCATAGAAGTATGACTGCTGGGTCCACGAGTACATGCGCATTTGTCATTTTGATAAATGTTATCGAATTGCCTCCCACGACGTTATACCAATTTATGTTCCCGTCAGCCACGCAGGAGAGGGCCCGCTGCCTTAAACTCTGCCAACACAGCATATTCCCATCTTTGCCAGTCTGATAGGGAAATGGCATCTCTTTGTAATCTTAACTTGTCTTTCTCTCTTTATGAATGAGGTTAAGTATTTTTCATACTTTTAAGAGCCATTTTAATTCCTTTTACTGTGTCTAGAATTTCCTATTCTTTGCCCATTTTCCTTTTGGGTATTCATTTGCTTTGCATATTAGAGAAATTGGTTTGTTGTCTGTGATTTATGTAGCAAATACCATTTCATGGATTTGGGGGTTTCTTTGACATTGTGGGGATTATCATTACTGTTATTTTTTGTTATACAGAACTCTTTTACTTCTATGTGGTCAAATTTAGCCAGATTTACCAACCTTTTAACTAAAATTAATTTCTGTTTTAAAGCAAGTTGTAAACTAGAGAGGATAAGCATTCAACTGAGAATCAAATCTGAATTCATGGCCAGCAAATACTTTCTTTCTCTCTATTAAGCTTAGTTTAGTCTTTTCTAAAATGAGGGGGTTCAATGCTGGGTGCAGGAGCTCACACCAGTAATCCCAGCACTTTGGGAGGCCGAGGCAGGAGAATCACTTGAGTCCAGGAGTTCGAGACCAATGTAGGCAACATAGTGAGACCCTGTCTCTACAAAAAATGGAAAAATTAGCTGAGTGTGATGCTGCATGCCTATAGTCCCAGCCATTTGGGAGGCTGAGAGGTGGAAGGATCATTTGAGCCTGTAGGTTGAGGCTGCAGTGAGCTGTGATCATGCCTCTGCATTCCCACCTGGGCAACAGAGCAACACTCTGTCTCATTTAAAAAATAAAAATAAAAAAAGAGGGGATTCGACAATATGTACAGATTCATTCGTTCATTCATGCGCTCATCAGCCCTGGGCTGTTACCGAGAACACAGATGGCCCAATGGGAAGAGAGACAAGTGACCCAATAGTAACACACAGGGGCTATGATAGAGGACCCCAGTGTGCACGGAGAGGGCTTCTAATGCAGTCCCCAGAGGGGATGGTGTGGGTGCAGGAGGTGAAGCGAGATTTTAGGGGAAACGAGGCCTGGGCTGATAAGCCGGAGTCATTCAGGCAAAATAACTGGGCTGGGCTGGGGCAGATGGCAGAGAGGAAAGCATTCCTGGCAGGGGTGGGAGGCCCTGGGACAGCACGGGCCACTCCAGGGACTGTGTCAGGCATGTCAGGGAGTAGGGAGGGCAGCTGGGTCCTGCCACAGAGGGCCTCTTGGGCCAGGTGGCAGTAGCCTGGTCAGCCCAGCCCTGAGGGCCATGAATAATCATATTTCATAGAAGGCTTGTAAGCAGGACAGCAACAGGATCAGATGTGCCCTTTTGTCGAGGGAGGGTTAATTATTTTTGTAAAAATCGTGTGAAATATTTTCCATGAAAGTTGCCATAAAGAAAAATACAAGGAATGCTTATTTGAATACCACCTAAACAATTAACACCGTCACTCCAGGCGAAAAGCCCCATGGACCTCTCCCAAATCGCATCTCTCTGCCTCCCCTAAATGTTGGCAAGAATACACTGCTGGTGGGTGTGCAACATGTCACAGTTGCTTCAGAAAACAATTCTGCAACATTCAGGAAAGTTGCAGGTGCACATACCCATATTATCCAATAATTCTACTTCCAGCTGGGGGAATTACCTGCACAGGTAAGCACGAGGAGATGTGTATAGGGGAGTCCGTGGCAGTATCCTTTGTAATATTGATGGAAACCTCACTTTCCACCAACAGAAATGTGAATCAACCCATTGTGGCTTCTTTATACTGCAGAGTACTGTTGTGAAAATATAAAGTCAAGTCTGGATGCAGCGGCTCGTGCCTGAAATCCTAGCACTTTGGGAGGCCAAGGCTGGCGGATCACTTGAGCTCAAGAGTTCAAGACCAGCCTGGCCAACGTGGTGAAACCATGTTGAAACAGATAGAGTTGTATCAGGTGACCTCTGGGGTTCTTTTCTAAACCAGCAAGTCTAGGATGATGATGATGATGATGATGATATCTACCTTTTTTTTTTTTTTTTTGAGACAAGGTCTTACTGTGTCACCCAGGCTGGAGTGCAGTGGCGTGATCTTGGCTCACTGCAGCCTTGACCACCCAGGCTCAAGCAGTCCTCCCACCTCAACCTCCTGGGTAGCGGGTACTACTGGTGCACACCACCACTACAGGTGCACACCACCTGGCTTTTTTTGTTGTTGTTTTGTAGAGATGAGGTCTCACTATGTTGCCTAGGCTGGTCTTAAACTCCTGAGCTCAAGCAATCTTCACTCCTTGGCCTCCCAAAGTGTTGGGATTACAGTTGTGGGCCACAGCATGTCCAGCTATGATATCCACCATTTTTTTAAGCATTTCTCATGTGCCAGCTCTTTGTATTATGTCCTTTAATCCTCACAGTGATCCTCTGGGCTAATTACTCACCTTCTTTTAAATTTAATTTTAAACATAGATAGCATAAAATTTGCCATTTTAACCATTTAACCACCAAGTGCCTCATATTATTCTTTATACTGTATTTTTTGTTTAACCTAAATATTTCATAATAATTGAGGTTAGTGCTGGCAGTGAGCAGCCTTCTCTGTGCGTGTTGTGGAGTCAGGGTAGGGGCGTGGCAGTCAGGGTGTCTCCCTCTCCCAGCCACCAAGTACATGTGGGAAATTTGAGTTCCTGGACCCCCTGGAGTCTTGACTGCATCCTTCTTGCTGCTGAAGGGTCACTGATATGGTAGGCAGACTAGGTGGAGCCCCACCCACAGCCCCCATAGAGACTCCCCCATCTCAGTGAGGCTGCGGCAATGAATCAGCCAGAAATCACACCAGCCATGGCTCGAAAATGTCTTGCCTCTTAGTAGCTGGGTAACCTTGGGCCAGTCAGCTCATCTTCCCAAGCCTCAGTTTTTCATCTGCAAAATGGGATAATAGCAGTTAATGTCCAGGGCTACTGTGAGGACTAAGTAAAATTATGTATGAAAACCACGTTGTTATTCCACTTTATAAGAGAGCTCAAGGGCACAGAGGCAGGTTCCCATGTCAGCCTCATTTTCCTGGTCAGTGCTGCAGGAGTGATCATCCCTGCCCATTGACCTCTGGAGGTTGTTCAGTGGATATAATAAAAATAAAGAATAGTGAATGTTTGTTGCATTGCTACCGTTACTGACCAGGGGTTTCCATGGACCGTCTCATTTAGTCATTCTTTTGGAGCTCATTCTAGTGCCTTGTATGATAGAGGAAGACACTCAGACTTGGAGTGGTTCAGTGACTCACTCGAGGTCACACAGCTACTTAGCTGTGTCTAGTAAGACAGTGGCAAGTTGGGTAAACTGGAAAATAGGCTGATTCCTCAGATAGGGCTTTTCTTAGAGGGGCCCTCGAGTGTTTGGGGTTTTCTCTGGAGACCAACCCGCCAAGTCCCCAGACACCACTCAGGTTCTCAATGGCCTCTGGCCTTTGGCTGTAACTCACACAGCCACCAAGTGAGTCTGCCCTGCCCTCTGGCCTCTGGAAGAGGACACTGCTCGATTCTGATCCTCACTCATTTCAGGCCTCCTTATCTGGTTGAATCCTCAGGATCTGGCTTCTCTTCCGAGGCCAAGAGGTGTGACTTGTCTGTTGTCCTGGCTGCAGAGGTCTCATACCCCTCTCCCTGGGACCTGCCTTCCTAGCTCACTGCTGGTACCTTGGACATCAACTCAGGAGTGGGTGCATGTTGCTGCAAGCCATTCTGCAGTCTTTTCCTGAGGAAAATAGTTGGACGCACCAATATTCTCGAGCCTGGGTCCTTTTCAGGACACCGTAATGGAGCTCAGGCATTTCTCCCAGCCAGGTGTGGTGGCATAGTCTCTGGGGTCAGATGCTCTGGGTTTGAAACCTGTGTGCAACTTACCTTAAGCAAATTTGTTCATTTCTCTAAGCCTCAGTTTTCTCGGAAGTAAGAGGGGAATAAGAGTACCTAACCTCATTGGCTGGTTGTGAGGATTACACAAGCTACTGTATGTCTAATGTATGTACAGAGCTTAGAGCAGGGCCTGGTACAGAGAGAACTTAGGGAATGTGGATGATGGTGGTGGTGGTGGTGATGGTGATGATGATGATGATGATGACAATGACACAAATTTCAGTTGTCCTGAGGCTTGGGAACACTTCACCCTGTCCCTGATTTTCCCCTTACACTTGCTTAAGGTACTTAAACAATAGACCTCATTCAAAACAAAACAAACCTATCCATTTTTTTTTTTAAGGGCTGTCACTGTCACCCAGCCTGGAGTGAAGTGGTGCGATCTCAGCTCACTGCAACCTCTGCCTCCTGGGTTCAAGAGATTCTCCTGCCTCAGCCTCCCAGGTAGCTGGGATTATAGGCATGCACCAGCACGCCCGGCTAATTTTTCTATTTTTAGTAGAGATGGGGTTTCACCATGTTGGCCAGGCTGGCCTTGAACTCCTGACTTCAAGTGATCCACCCACCTGGGCCTCCCAAAATGCTGGTATTACAGACATTAAGCCACCATGCCTGGCCCCTATTCAGTTTTATAGTGGGGGAAAAAAATCTCCAAATTGATGGGGGAACATCATGTATTCTAGGGATTATTCATAAGTGTTTTCCAAACTGCAGGTCATGAACCATTAGTTCAGCCCACTAAAATCAATTTAGTAGTTCATTTCCAGCATGTTTAAAAAAAAAAAAAAGAATAATTAAATGGAAAAAACATATTTGAGGGCCTGGTGAGTATTAAGTCAATAATGTTTTATGAAACTTTTGTCTACACGTGTATATTGGGTTGCAATGTAAATACATTTCTTATTGTGAGTCATTGTCAAAAACATTTGAAAAACAACCATTTCGGAACTACAGTTTCGGTGGGGTTCCTGAGTGATCTTGTTTCATCTGTGACTGCGTTTCTTCCTCATTTTCAAGCATAGTGGAATACACCTGTAAAGCATGACCTCTCTCTCCATCCCTGCAGAGTCGGCTTCCCAGGGTCACCTGGACCTCACACAGCTCATCGGTGTCCCGCTGCCCTCCTCCGTATCCTTTGTCACAGGCTATGGTGGCTTCCCAGCCTACAGCTTTGGGCCTGGTGCCAATGTCGGCCGCCCAGCCAGGACCCTCATCCCATCCACCTTCTTCAGGGACTTCGCCATTAGCGTCACAGTGAAGCCCAGCAGCACCCGCGGCGGCGTGCTCTTTGCCATCACTGACGCCTTCCAGAAGGTCATTTACCTGGGCTTGTGGCTCTCGGGTGTGGAGGACGGCCAGCAGCGGATCATCCTCTACTACACGGAGCTGGGCTCCCATGTGTCCCAAGAGGTTGCCGCCTTCTCGGTGCCCGTGATGACCCACAGGTGGAACCGCTTCGCCGTGATTGTCCAGGGTGAGGAAGTGACCCTCCTCGTGGACTGTGAGGAGCACAGCCGCATTTCCTTCCAGCGGTCCTCCCGGCCTTTGGCTTTCGAGTCCAGCGCTGGAATCTTCGTGGGCAATGCTGGAGCTACAGGGCTCGAGAGATTTACCGTGAGTCAAAGTCCCACTCCAGGCAGATCAGGGAGGTGGATGGATACAGACTCACCATGCAGTAAATGGAGCAACTGTTATTGTTATTATTTTATTCTTATGTCCTCCAAGAGGCATACATGTTATGGTGAGAAAGAACACTAGGCCTGGAACCCCAAAACCTAGATTTCCATCCTCAGTTTTCAACTCAGCTTGTGGATTTGAGACAGTTATCTGAATTCTCTGATCCTCTCTGTTTTCTTATCTGTAAGTGGAGATAAGAAAACCTACCCCACAGGCTTCTAGGTCAAATAAGCTAACCTGTGTGAAAGCACTTTGTACATTTTAAGATTTTATATAAAAGAGCCAGGTTTGTCATATCCCTGACTGGTTTGATCTTTGGATATGGGTGACAGTTGCACTTAAGTAATTTCTGAAAACGTGGGATACCCCAGAATACCAGAGTGAGAGGTAGCTTCTCTCTCCTTTTGGGTAATGTGCACTTAAAAAAAAAAATTAAGCTGGCTGGGCACGGTTGTTCACGCCTGTAATCCCAGCACTTTGGATGGTCCAGGCGGGTGGATCGCAAGGTCAGGAGTTTGAGACCAGCCTGGCCAATATGGCGAAACCCCATCTCTACTAAAAATACAAAAATTAGTTGGGTGTGGTGATGGACGCTTGTAGTCTCAGCTATGTGGGAGGCTGAGGCAAAAGAATCGCTTGAACCCGGGAGGCAGTGGTTGCAGTGAGCCAAGATTCCGCCATTGCACTCCAGCCTGGGACTCTGTCTCAAAAAAAAAAAAAAATTAACTGACTTTACTGTCAAAATGGGCTTTTATGAACAAGGCATCCTGAAGATTGCTAGGTTATCACAGTTATTCATTTAGTCAGCACGTGTATTTATGAATGCCTCACTGGTGAACAGGACAGTCCTGCGGGGTGGAGCTTGGGTTATTTGGAGTTGAGTGGAAGACACTGGAGAATGCTAAGAAATTAAAATCTGATGGGCAGTTTTTAAATGCTCACTTTGGGGGCCTTGTGGAGAGGAAGCTGTCAGGTGTGGGGAAGAGGGGATGAGAGTGGAGGTAGGGAGGCTGTGGCAGCCCTTTTTGGGACTAGGCCTTCAAGCACAGAAGCTTTGAGCTACAGGGGAAAGAACTTTCTGGGAGAGGGAGACGAGTGTTTCAGGGCCTGCCACTGACAAGCCGGGGACCTGGACATAGGAGGCTGCTGTGGTGTCCACACTTGAACGCAGTGCTCCCCAAGGACCTGTCTGGCCCAGGGGTCAGTATGATACTGGCCCAAGGAGAGTCCCCTCATAACTGAGAGTGGGCCAGGAGGTGGCCTGGCTTTGTCACTGAGGCCACAGGCAGTACCTCCTCATTCCCGTGCTTCTACTTGTTCTTCTCCATTACAAGAACAATCATGTCTTCCACTGGCCGTCATGCTGTGAACATGCACGCCGTGGCTTCTGATCCTGTCTTTTCCCCCAGGGCTCCATCCAGCAGCTCATTGTGCACCCTGACCCCAGGACTCCTGAGGAGCTGTGTGACGCTGAAGAGTCGTCGGTGAGCTCCCCCGTACCCCACAGTGGGCCTTGCAACCCAGCATCCGGGCGGCCTGGGGAGGGCTGGATGCCCAGACAGTGGCGTGGAGTTTTTGAAACCTCTCATTTTGGCAAGTGCTGCCTCGAGTCCTATTTTGGGCTTTTGGCGTGTTTTCACTTTTGAAAGAGCTTCAGCCATCTCTGGTGCAGGGAGCTGTGTTTCTTATAAGGTGTCAGGATCTTCCATGGCTGTGGCCTTCAGTGGCCTGCTTTCCAGCCTTCTTGCCAAGAAATGGTGTCAGGATTCTACAATCAAAGTTAAAATGAGATATTCTGGGAGTAAATTCCTATAAAAACAATCCTCAACTTAGCTTTTATGCTTGGCAAATGAATCCACTCCTAAGCTGGGGATGGAGTGGTGGGGAGGAGGAAAAAAAAGATAACTCCTTCCACCCTCCCTCCTTCCCTTCCTCTAAGGGTGGACTGAGCACCTGCTGGGTACCATTCCAGCAGGTGCTGGAGATAAAGGAATAAACTGAGAACTGTCCCCCCGCTCAAGCTGCTCATACACACTCCCATACCCAAATACGATGACAGAGCTGAGCGTGATGGGAACTCGGGAGGTCCACAAACCCAAACTCAACATGTCAGGTGGGAGCAGGAAGAGAAAAGAGGAGGAACTCGAAGCGAGTTAAGGAGCAGGTAATGCCTGACCAATGACAAGCAAGGGTGAGGCCTCCCAGGGAGAAGGGGTCCCAGGAGGCAGTCAGAGGTGAGCAGAAGATAGCACGTTCTGCAATTCCTATTGTTCTTTGGGTGGCATCAACCCCACAACAGAACACAAATTGATTTTGTTAACTTCGTAAAAAACAAAATGCTGTCGATTCCACTAGAAAGCCCAAGGGGTGGAATTTGGGCCCATGAGAAGGCCTGTGCTCCGTGAGCCAGTGGTCCCAGCCTGACAGTCATGTGTCGCTGTGTAGCAAAGTCTCACGTTCGCCTCTGCATTGCCATTAATACTGAAAAAGTAGAAACAACCCAACAGTCCAAGAACAAGGGATTGGTTACAAAATCACAGCCCTCGGGCTCCTTGTCTGCCTTTAGGAGGCTAATTAATTAGAAAGACTAGGTAGCGACAGGAAGTCATGCTTCGGCTGTAACGGTTCCCAGAGCAACATTCCAATGACAGCCTCACAAAGGTTGGGAGAGTGGTGGGGACCTGGATAGAATGAAAGTTGGTATGTTATAAGAGAGTGTGAAATGATTGTGTATTTTGTTTGAGCAATAAAATGTGGAAGGAAATAAAATGAATAACCAGGCCAGGAGCAATAACTCATGCCTGTAATCCCAGAACTTTGGAAGGCCGAGGTGAGTGGATCACTTGAGGTCAGGAGTTCAAGACCAGCCTGGCCAACATGGTGAAACCCAGTCTCTACTAAAAATACAAAAATTAGCCAGGCATGGTGGCATATGCCTATAGTCCTAGCTACTCCTGAGGCTGAGGCAGGAGAATAGTTTGAACCCAGGAGGCAGAGTTGGCAGTGAGCAGAAATCATACCACTGCACTCCAGCCTGGGTGATAGAGTAAGAGAGACCCTGTCTCAAAATAAATAAAGAAATAAAACAACCAACCAAGCATGCACACTGCACATACACTGTCTCCTTAACCCCATTCTGTCTCTGTCTCTGATAGATGCACACACACACACACACGTCGTTCCTCTATAGGAGAGCTGGTTTGTCAGTTTTTGTGACTTTCCCAGTTGTTCAACTCTTATTGGCCCTGCCTGCTCTACCCAGTATGTGGCACGGCTTGTCTCCACACAGGCATCTGGAGAAACCAGCGGACTGCAGGAGACAGACGGAGTAGCTGAGATCTTAGAAGCCGTCACCTACACTCAAGCCCCGGTGAGTACTGGGATGCTGTGCCATGTGATCTTGGTCAGCTTTTAGCAGGCTGAGAATTACTAGAGGGGGCCCAGAGCCCTGGGTCTGACCTCTCTGTTTTCAGACCTGTGAGCTTAATCATTGACTCATCTGGGGAGGTCAGCAAAGTCCCAGCCAATGGGCATTTTGCAGTATCCTCAAGTGAACTGGAACACCAGCTACCTCAGTGCTTGTGACCATGAGAGGGCTGTCAAGGGCAAATGTTGTGCTCTTTTGCTGTGTAGCCTTGGGTAAAAACCCTGTGACCTTGGGTAACTTACTAAACCACTCTGAACCTCGACTCTACTTCCAAGAATGGTGATTCTAACAGTCCTATCTCATAGGGTTCTTTCCAGGGTTAGATGATGAAGTGCAGGGACAAGCCTTAGCCCAGTACCTGGCACGAGGGAAATGGCCCTGAACGATGGCTGTCTTACATTTGCTCAGGGCTCCAGCTGTGAAAACACAGTCAGACCTTCAGTGTTGTGAGTCACAGAGTCCCCCAGGGAGCTCACTTCTGGCGAACGAGAAAGGCAATCCTAACTTCCAGTGGCCTGGACCTCCTCCTTCCTGGGAATGCACCCTGTGGCTGAGACATGGAAGTGGTTTTGAAAGCACTGAGTCAGATTGTGGGGACACCCAGAGCCCATTTTTAATGAAAACAACAAGCAGCAGCGGAGTCACTAAACACAGCAGAGCTTCAGCCGTCTCCTTGCCTGGTCAGGCTACTCTCTAAGCTCATCTCTAATGGAAGAAATCAGGGAGATGGAAATAAGGCAGTGGCTGGAGATTCCATACCTCAGGCAGCAGGGCTGTGGATGCAGCAGAATGGAACTATAGACTGTTAGCACTGGAGGGACTTAAAAGTCCTTCTGTACATCTCCTTCTGTATAGAGGAAGACACTGACTCCAGGGTGTATGGGCAGGACCGGGGTAACAGCACGAGTCTCCTGATGCCCATCCATGGGGTCACGGCCTGGGTGGTGTTGGACAAGTCCATCCCCAGGATGGCGGCCAACTCTTGGCTAGCTGGCATGGAGGAAGTCAAGGATCCAAGGTGCCTGCCTATCTGGTGATTGGGGAGGGCAGCTGTTCTGGGTGGTGTGGCTATCCTGTGTGCCCATCAGCCCTTGGCCATCCCACTGGCATGCCCCGACCTGAGGCAACAGGGTACAGAGTGGACTTCACATCTGATGCTGCCCTGTACCATTTCACAATTCACAGCGAGGTCAGCTCAGGCAGAGGTGCCAATAGCCCAAGGTGGCTCCAAGAGAGGGACAGGAAAGGGGAGTGGTGCTTGAGCCTGAGGTGATCGCAGAGACAGGAGTAGGGCAGAGAAGCTTGAGAGGGGCACTGGAGCCAGACAGCTTTGAACAGAGGTAGGGAAGTGGGAGGAGAAGGAAGAGAACTGGCATTTCTTGACACCTCTGTGTGCCTGGGGGCTATTGTATACATGACTTCACTTTTATTTCTTGCCACCCTGCAAGGTAGGTGGCATCAGCCCCATTGTGCAGATTCAGAAAGGAGGTTAGGCAGCACTGCCAGGGTCACAGGGTTGTGAAGTCAGGACTCAAGCCAGGCCCCACTGACTCCCCGGCCGGGGACTCTCCCCAGGACTGTGGCACTGCAGGCACCAGGGCAGATGTGGGGCACGTGTCAGCCAAGGGGGGCTGTGAAATCAATCCCCAGACTATCTGGAGAAGTGAAAAAGAAAGAGTTGTTCTTGATTTGATGGACTTGGTGGCCTCTGGGGAACCTCAAGCACTTTCTTTCCTGGATTCCCCAGCCCCACTTTCCTCAGTGGTTTTACAGGAATTGGTACAAATCGGTGTTCCACCAAGCATGAATCCCAGCTGTGCCACTTACTAGCATTTCACCTCGAGCAAGTGACTTAAGCCCTCCAAGGCTCAGTTTCCTCCTTGGTTACAGTAGAACGGATCTGCCTCACAGGATTAGCGTGAGAATTAGATAAATTGCCCTGTGCAAAACACTTGGCTAGTGCTAGCTGTTGCTATTGTTGATGGATGGGTTTGTTGCGAGGATTAAGGAGGCGATGCGATGTGTCAGAGCCCAGCTCAGGGCTGGACTCAGCACCGGGCATAGTGCAGAGGCCTCGATCCTCCTGGGGCCTCCTGGTTGGCTGGTGGCTGGGGCTGATAGGCATGCCAAACCCCTGTGGCTGCCTTCAGTTAGAAAGGGGATTCCCCTGGGCTGTGCCTCCAGACCTGGCGGTCCTGACCTTAACCTGCCTGTTCTCGGTCATCAGAATGCTTTCCCTCTCCGCCTGACTGTCTACGCCACTGTTCATGCTCTCCACGTGCTTCCATTTTCTTTAGTCTCATTTGCAGAGAGGTGTTAGGGGTCTCTTCTGCATAGGAGAGCACTGGAGCAGTGGGGACGGTTACTGAACACCACCCAGCCTGAAGGTGGCAGAGCCAGGTCTTCTCCTCAGGGTCCAGGGTGCACTCCATCATGCCACCCCTGAGCTGGGGACTTCCCCCTTTTAACGTCTCCTGGAAGGGCTTTACGGCTTTTTTCGGCAGCCACCCTCCAGGACGGGGAATTTCCCTCTTCGGCTCAGACAGTCCCCCCTTGTCTGTCTGGCTTCTTTCTTGGAATGAATCTCACTTCCTCATCCTCACCCTTTCCAGCCTGCCACCCTTTGAGACACCAGCTGTCGCCAGTGAACTGAATTGCAGACTTTCTGAGTGGTCAGGGACTAAAAAGACTGCCCCTCCTCGCCCTCTTCCCCATTTAGGGTAGGGGTCCCTGCGATCCAATTCTTTGCGTTTTCAGAAAGTTCTATGCTGTTGAAATTAACAGCCCTATGGTTCTCAGCCCTGGCTGTGCATCAGAGTCATTTGTGTGTAAGTGTGTGTCAGGGGGTGGGGGTGGCGTGGGGGGTATGGGGAGGCACTGTGAGTGCAGGTTGGTCTTTAAAAACAGATTCTTGCCGGGGAAGCAGACCTGGATGTTCAGCTTCAGTAGGTCTGGAATGAAAGATCCTAGAATCTATATTGACAAAAAGCTCCGTAGGTGACTCTGGTCCTCAGCCAGGGCCTCTTTTCCAACCACACCCAGATGCTCACAGTCCCCTGGACAGACCAAGCACTTTCTCCCCTCCATGGCGCCTTAGTTCCTGTGGTTTGGTTTGCCTGGAGGGGTCCTCCCAACCCCCCTTTCTGCCTGGCAAGTTCCTACTTAGCCTGCAGGATCCAGTCCACATCCTCTCCTAGGAGGCCGTTATTTAGCGAAGCCCCCTCCTCACACTTGGCTCTCACTCCCGCAATCCCATGCGTCACACCGAATCGTGGTTTGCTGTGTCTGGTCCTCCTCCATCTTTTGACAGCTTGAGGACAGACACGCTGTCTTAGTTATTCACTTCTGTGTCTCCAGGGCTCAACCAGGAACCTGGCACACAGTAGGGCCTCTGGAAATAAGTGTAGAAGGAGTAAATCTGATTGTGTGGAGATGATCCTGGGCTCAGCAAATTGCAACATTTTTAATAACAAGTCTTTGGACTTGAGATTCCCATTTTGCCACAGGCCACACTGGATCCCCATCCACGTTGACCTCTAAAAATCAAAGCCACCTACTTGAAGCAGGTCCCCTTATCCTCGCTTCCGAGGGTCAGCTCACTAGAATCTTGCCCTGCTCTTGCAGGGGGTTGGGATGCCTTGTTGAGAGTTTGACAAAAGAAGTTTTTGGCTGAAGGTGGGATGGATCCCACCTTCAGCCACCCTGAGTTACAGAGCTCAGCCCACCATCCCGTTGTCTTCCTGTGTTTCCTGAACCCTCGACTGCCTGGCCTGCTTCATCCCAAAGCCCAAATGCCTTATAGAGCACCTTTGCTACCAGCCACCTGCAGCCTTACTCCAGACTAGAGAGGAGCATTCCGGGGTTTGAGCATTGGTTCCTGAACCAACGATGGAGTGGCTTCAGCCCTGATCCCTCACAGGGAGAGGAGAGGAACTTCTTGGGCAGGGGTCTTTATCTACCCTGCTAGATGAACATCCATCTGGGTGAAATGGGGACATTCCACCTGGTCTTGTTCACAGTCTTCCCTGGGGAGGTGCCTGCTTTCTGTTCCCACCGTTGCCGTCATTCCTGCCTTGTGGACTTCCTTAGTGCCACCCCCAGTCACCTGGCATAAGCCTCAGTTCCCCTGGTCCATGATCATACTGCCAGCAATGTGGACTCCCTCAGACACACAGCTGACCCCACCACACCTTAGCCCGATGCTCCCCAGTGGCTGCCTGTGGCCCTTGGGTTCAAGCCCATTCTTCTTCCCATAGAACCAGCACCCCCCGCCCCCCACCTCCCTGGGCTCTGTTCTGCTGCTTTCCTCCTCAAGCCCTGGGCTCTTGCCAAGCTCAAGTTGCCAGGCCCTGACCTCCATCAATCCTCTACCCCTATGTTCTGAAACCTGCTCATGCTCCAAGGCCCAACTCCTTAAAGCATTTCCTCCCACCTCTAGCCAGAAGATTCTGCAGTACAATAGAATCCATTGTGATTGTCTCTGGGTGTTAGGACTCAGCGTGATTTCTCTTTTTGCTCATCTGCATTTACAGTGTTTTCAGTAATGAATAAAGGTGTACTTAGCCCTTCATTGTTTTTTCTATTTCCTGCCTTTGCGTAGTTCTTATTGTCCTCATTTTTACAGAGAAGGAAGCTGAGGCTCAGTGAAGCTCCATGACTTGCCCAACGTAACTGAGCTTATAAGTAGAGAGCTGGGATTTGATCCAGGTCTGACTGTAAGAACTGAACTATTAAATTCTAAATTATGGGGCTTCTAAGAATCTTCCTTGTTTGATGGACAGCAAATCAGAAATTTATTGATTTGCTAGATTCTGGCATTAAGGAAGTAACCTTTTGTTATTAGTCAGGATAGGTAAGTGATGCTGCAGTAACAAATTAACCTCAAAATCGTAGTGCCTTAACAAAACGAAGATTGGTTTCTTGTTCATACCAGGAGTTCAACACTGATCAGCAGGATTCTTCCATGCACCGCCGCCCGCCCCGCCCCCACCAGCCTCTTGAGCTTAGAAAGTGATGAGGCTGTGTCAATGCTGACAAGCCCTGTGTCTCATGAGCTGCTGCTTGGGTCTAGGGGTGATGTCATGACTTTTGGAGCTCATGCCAGGATTTCTGCCTAGATCTCTGAAGTGCTGTGTGTTTCTGTTGGGTTTTCATTTGTTTGTTTTTCTCTAGTTGGTAAAGTGGGTTAAGATACTGACTGGCTTTGGGAAAGCTATATAGATGCTGAAGCTTCCTTGGAAGGAACCATCCCACCTTTCATTTTCATGGGTGTTTATGACTAGTGCCCATCTGGCATTGAATTTGTATGCAGTTTATTGAGTGCAGCCTGGTTCATTCATTTGTTCATTAATTCATTCAATCATTCCCTCATCTAACAGATCTTTACTGGGCACCTCCTCTGGCTGGCCTGGGATTTGGGAATCACAGAAATGTAGTCCCTGTGCTCGGAGAGCTTTGACTGAGATGAATAGTCTCACTGTCAACTGAACAGAATCTAATGCTCTCTAGCAGGCACCTCTTTTAGGCCCTGAGAGGTGTAGCCATTGCCCAGGTACACACCAGGTGGGGCCAGGCTTTCCCCTTGGTTTATTCAGCATCCTGTGGATTATTATCTTCTCCAGTGAATTCACTGTCATTTCTTCTGCTTTACTGCCAAGTAAATCATTTTGCATCTAATTTCTCCCCCTTCAGCCCGAAGAAGCAAAAGTTGAACCCATAAACATACCTCCAACTCCATCCTCCCTCACTGAGGACATGGAACTTTCTGGTGAACCTGTACCTGAGAGGACCCCAGAAACCACCAACATGGGCATCCTCCAGCACAGCAGCCCAGAACAAGGCAAGTCCGGATGCACATGCCTACATAGTGGCCTTTTATTGGGTGATTACTATGTGTCCAGCCAGGGCCACGTATGTGACATACAGCATCTCATTTAACCATCCCCCCAACCCTTTAAGAAAGGGTGAGAACCACCCTCATTTTACAGACAAGATGAGGAAATTGAGCCACGGAGAAATTAAGTAACCCAGCCAGGAGCAAACGGCTTGTGAATGGCAGAGCTGACGTTTGATCTCAGGTAGCAGAGCTTCTGACCCCCAGATCTGGAGCTTTTAACTCCCAGACTCCACTCCTTCTGGGGTTTAACAGAAAAGTTTAAATAATCCTGCTGTTTCTTGAATCCCTTCGGTGTGCCAGGTGTTTGGCTATTTTGTCTCCATCACTGACAGCATACCTCCTACTCGGCAGTACTAGCTACTGTTTTCTAGGTGGAAAAATCAAACACTTGGAAGAGCTAAGTCCAGAGTCCCCACCCTTTCTGACTTTTGCCACAAACACCCCAACTTTCAGAGGATCAGCTAAACTCCATTGTGGCACAAGTGAGAAGCCGATGGCCAGAGAGAGGCTGGTTACCCAGCAAGGCAACAGTAGCACCTAGGAGGACAGCTGGTCCCCTGGCTCCCCGTCCAGAACTCTGGCCCCTGCCTCTTGTCCCCCGACCTGTGCAGAGGAGCACTGACAAAAGCCCAGACGTGAAACACTAGCCCCCAGGCACTCACTTGGCATATGCCCAAACCCTGAGATTGCTTGTGGTTTCTGCCATTTCACAGAGGGGCTGTCACTTCAGACTGAAGATGTGGGTACCAGATCACTCCTGGCAGCACTGTTCTTAGGAATGAAAACAACCCAAACTGCCCGCAGTAGGGATTGGTTGGGCAAATTCTATTTCATTCATACCTATAGCCCTGACACTGGTGATACAGAAAATTTAATGACCCGGGGACATGTTTGTAATATGATCCCCCAAAAAAGCAGATTCTAAAACGATGTGTCTATGACCCTAATTTTGAAAATATGTTATTTATATCTATTTACATATAGCTATGTAGAGCGATGTGTGTGTGTGTGTGTATTAGATGCACCACATATTAGATGTAATATTCATCAAAATGCTATGAGCAGTTATCTCTGGGTGGTAGGATTGTGGATGGTTTTTACTTTATTGTACTTCTGTATTTTATTAATACAAGTCTTCTACAATAATATTTATCACCATCCTTTTTGCTTCTGCCATCAGTTAATACGTGTTATTTTAACAACTAAATCTGGGGAGTCTGTGGGTCAGAGAAGGTATAGAGTATTGGACAGAAAAAAAATGCAGGATGATTTAATAACGTCATGACACAGCCAAGAAGGCAGGGAGTTGCTGTGGAAATACTGCCCGCTGGGGAGAGTCAGACAGTTTGGAAGGCGGCCCTGCTCAGCCCCCTATTTGCTGTCGGCCTGGGGCAAGTTTCTGATCAGTTTCCAAGCTTCAGATTCCTTAGCTGTCCTCTGGGAGTGTGAACAATCCCCACTGCTGGGTGGATGAGAGGGCTGAATCTAGCCGCAGTTGTGGAAGTGGTTTCTGAATTGCGAAATGCTTTTCTCAGGGGTGGAATTAGGATCTCTGAGCAAGGGGCAAGGCGAAGGGGCTGGGGCGAGGGCTTTCCTAGACTGAGGAGATGAGGTCCACGTGGGTACCGGCTCCGATCCCAAGGGCGCTTCCCTGACACCATCTTGGCCCGTAGAAGGGGCCACCCCACCTCCTTCATCGCAGAGGTCAGGTCTTGGAGGCCAGGCAACCGGCTGCTTGCACGGCACCCCCTGGTGGTCAGAACAGGGAGGACGAGCGTGCGTGACCCGTGCTAGCTGCTGTTCCATCACCGGGTGGGACAGGAGTGGGGAGGGGGGACAGAGTCCTGTGGAGGATTTGGCACCTCCCCCAGCGTGACTGTGACATGGGACCTGCGTAAGCACAGCGTGTGTGGGAAGAGCTGGCCTGGGGAGAGGCTGACCTGGCTTCAGGGCCCTTCCCAGCCTCAGCCTCATTCCCAGGGTTAATACAGGGGTGTTAAGTGTGGATCCGGCAGGACACACCTGCCATGGGGTGATAGTGCGGAGGCTGAAACCGTAGGATTCCCACTCAGGATCTGCCCACCTGCAGGAAGGCGGTGGGAGGGTTCCCGGTGTGCAGGACAGGTGGACCAGCAGGAGGGTTACTGGAGGGAGAGCATGGGACACACTTGCCATGGGCCCAGCCATAATAGGCGTGCAGTCATGGTAGCACAGCTTCTTCTATTTTTTTTTTTTTTTTTCTTTTGAGACGGAGTCTTGCTCTGTCGCTCAGGCTGGACTGCAGAGGCACAATCATGGCTCACTGCAGCCTCTGCCTCCCAGGCATTAGCTCCTTGTTTGCTTATTTCAAATGCCTCAGGCTCCTGAACAGCTGGATCTACAGGTGCATGCCGCAATGCCTGGCTAATTGTTTTGATTTTTAGTAGAGATGGGGTCTCATTATGTTGCCCGGGCTGATCTTGAACTCCTGAGCTCAAATGATCCCCCCACCTCAGCTTCCCAAAATACCGGGATTGCAGGCATGACCCACCATGCCCAGCCAATGAATAACTTTTCTTTGGTTCAAAATTACATTTGCTTTTTTTTTTTTTTGAGATGGAATCTCACTCTGTCACCCAGGGTGGAGTACAATGGTGCAATCTTGGCTCACTGTAATCTCTGCTTCCCAGGTTCAAGTGATTCTCCTGCCTCAGTCTCCCAAGTAGCTGGGGTTACAGGCATGTGCTACCACACCCGCCTTTGTTTTGTATTTTAGTAGAGATGGGGTTTCACCATGTTGACCGGGCTGGTCTCCAAACTCCTGACCTCAAATGATCTGCCCACCTCAGCCTCACAAAGTACTGGGATTACAGGCTGGTTTTTAAATTGCAAAAGAAAGATACACATGAGGGAACAATTCAATTAACATTTGGCTGTATAAACCAGAAAAATAATAGTCTCTTCTATCCTCCGGAAAATATCAATACTAAACACGGTGATTTAGCTAAATATAGAAATATATAGGCACATATATATATATATATATAACACATAGATTTGTATATATTATATATGTCATACAGTAATCATTATTATATAACATGAATATGTTGCAGTCATATATAATAATGATACAACATGTATACTCATAGTTTCCTTTCTATTTTACACATGTAAAACCATAACAATGAACATTTTATCAGTTGCTTACTATATGCCAGGGGCTGTCCTCAATGCTTTATTCGCATTAACTTACTTAGTCCTTGTGACACAGTACTCAAAAGAACCCTTTGAGGTGGGAATTATTGTAATCCCCCATTTCTAGATAAGGACAGCACCTGGAATGGAAACCACAGCCGCCTTGCCCTGTTATGTTGTTCTGCAATTTGGTTTTTTTTCCCCCTCTTGACCCTGTGTCATGGTATCTGAACATCTTTCCAAGTGAGTGGGTGAAGAGATATCTCATTCTTTTCTAAGACTGCAAAATGATACTGATAGCAGAATGCCTGCTTCCCGTAGGGTCTGGTGATATCCTGAATGACACGCTGGAGGGAGTTCATTCTGTGGATGGTGACCCCATTACTGACAGCGGCTCAGGGGCTGGGGCCTTCCTTAACATCAGTGAAGAAAAGGTGAGTAGATGGTGAATTTCATTTGATTAGTCAGTAGGAGACTTGTTTGCTTATTTCAAACTTGATGATGATTTTATTGAGCACTAGAGAGAACCACGAGGGTTTTGGTTGAACAGCATCAAGACTGCCTCTGTTCTCATGGTACAGAGGAGGTCAGAGTCCCAGGGCCACAGAGGCTCTCCAGGGGTGCACAGGACTGGTTGGGGACACGCAGTACAAGTTTGTGCTCACACTTGCCTGCGAAAAGTGTCCAGGCCTCACCAACACAACCCCACCCTCCTGCTCAGTTGTGAAGACACGTGGATTTATCGGCCCTTTAGTCCTCTTCAAGACAGATTCAGATTAACTGCAGGTGTTCATGCTATTGTTTGGTAATTGGCTTTTACACCTGCGAAGCCAGTTTTTGAAATGCTGGGCTCCCTAGGGTGCAAAATTAAAGCATAAATAGTTTTCTCACGATGGCCCCTGCTGGAAACCCACAATGCCAATTCATTCTTTCCCTTCTCCTGGGATGAAAAACTTAAGACAATCTTCATAGCTCTCTCAGTCACTATCTGGTAATAGTCGATTTTCACAGATTATAAAAGTCAAGCCCAACATAATATCAAAAATTCCACAAAATTACAAGCAGTTTCCCCTCCATACTCAGGCCTGCTGCAGACTAGGAATCTGCCAGGAAAGAGAAGCATGGTTAGGGTTTCCTCTCTATCTTCTGACTTCTCCTCCTTATCCTCATGACCTCCCCATCTCTAGAGCTATTGTTAACATCTTCAGGGGCCGACCCACCTGGAGAAATGGGCACAGATGTACCTGGCTGGTCAGATTGAGATCTGGGCTTCTTGTATGGAAGATGCCTGTTGTTGGAACTCTCTCTTATGGGGGCTTTTGTGGTTCCTGGGAGAGCTTCCTGCAGGGGATCTAGGACCAAAGTTCCATCATTGGCTTTGGAACTTCTGCCTGGGCTTCCACCGCATACCGGGTGCCCTGATCTTCCTCATGGCCCGTTGAGCACAGCCCACCTCAGCATGGCTTTAGCCAGCTCCTTTGGAGGGATTATATCTTGTCTATCTCCAGCGAAAAAACTGCAGGACAAATACTTTTCGCTTCGCCATCACTCTCCCCTCTCTCTCCTCTCTTCCTTCCCCCTCCCCTCCCTTCCTTTCCCCTCCCCTCCCCTCCCCTCCTTTCCCCTCCCCTCCCCTCCTTTCCCCTCCCCTCCTCTCCCCTCCTTTTCCCACTTCCCTTCTCTTCTTTCTCCCTCACTTCCCCTCCTCTCCTTTCCCCTTTCTCTCTCTTCCTTGTCCCTCTGTCCCAACTCTGGATCTAAATGGCTCCCTCCTTTCACCTTTTGTCTCCCTGGAGAGAGTCGGACATCAGTCCCTGTGCCTCCCAAATTCCAAGAAACACATACCCAGCTCACCAAATGGTTTGGAGTGAAAAGAGGGGGCAGAGCCAAAGCACACTGGAAACGCTTTCCAAAGGAATTCTTGCTCTCCAGGCACCCAACCCAAAATGAGTCCTGTGCAGTTGCTTACACAGCCTGGAGGTGGGAGATGGGCAGAAGCTGGTAGAACGGGTGCCATTTCCTTGTCTTAGCATGCGGAGATTACCTGATATGTGTGAAATGCCACTTGTCCTGTGGCGCTTTCGCTGATGCCGAGTTAGAAAGAGTCTCATCTTAGCATCCTGTGACCTCAACTTTCCTCTAATTGCTTTTTGGGACAGTAATTCTGCAAGGACTTAATACGTTTTATGAAAAAGGGGCTCTGTGGTCACATTACTTTGGGAAATGCTGCACTCTACATTCCCCTTCTATAGATTCTGAGAAGCCCTGCAAAAAGGAAATCTTTTTAACTTTGATTAGCCTGGTGTTTTATGTAACCAAAAGAACCACCTTTTTGCATTAAATAAACAAACTTTGGGAAATGAGGAAGGACATGGTTTGGTGTCACAGCACCAAAGCTGCCCTCTCTTTCCTTTTCCCCCATTGCTATGAAACCTTCAGAGAATCTGCCTGTGCGTTCCCAAAGGAAACTGAGTCGCAGGGAAAGAGAAGAAGCAGGAATGTCTGTCTCCCAGTCTAGAGAAGGCTGAGGAGGCCAGAGGTGCTGCCTGCACATTTCTGAAGCACCACCCATGGGCAAAGACATTGTCTAATGGCTTCTGGATGGGTCTATGGGGAGGTCACAGGGAGGCGATGTGTCTCAGCAGAAATATCTAGAGCTAGACCGGGCTGACTCAGGAGCAGTGATTTCCCTGTTACTGCAGGTACAGACACTGGGAGTCAAACACAAGACATAGGTGCCTAGGCAGTCTCTCCTATCCCAGGAATTATGAAACCATAGATGTGAAAGTCCTTGAGGGAAAGAAGCCACAGAAATGCAGTGATTGGAGGAGGCTGGGCAGTCTGTTCTCTCAGCCACAGGCATGTTGATGGGGACTCGGTGATGTGGCCTCTTGTGATGCCTTTCTTTTCAGAATTTAGCAGCAACAGCAGCGGGACTGGCCGAGGTGGCCATCAGCACTGCTGGGGAAACAGAGGCTGGCAGTGTGCCCACTGGGGGACCGACCCTCTCTATGTCCACCCAGAACCCAGAGGACGGGGTCACTCCAGTAAGTAGCTCCAAGTGCCAGCTCTCCTTCACCTGTGCCTGGGGTTGGGGATTGTGTTGGGTGGGAGCAGTCATTGGCTTTCCCCATCTGTCTGCGAAACACAGTGACAGTCTCATGGGGCTGGTCTGTTGGAGTAAGCACTAAATAACATTGGCCATTCAGTGGCGAGGTTAAGAGCACCACACTGTGCTGGGCACCAGGCCTGGTTTCAGGGATCGATAGTAAATAGGGTAGACCTGATTCCTGAAGACGGGGTGGTAGGAGGGGCTGTGGTAAGTGGTAGGTGAAGCACAGGATGCGCTGGGAGCACCGAAAAGGAGTCCTGGAGCCCAGGCTTGGGGGCACAGAAGCTTTCTGGGGAAAGGGTACTGAAGGCGACCTGAGAGGGTAAGGAGAAGTCGTCTAGTGGAGTGGATGAGACAGGCATTTCAGCAAGGTGGGCTGGCAGGTGCAAAGGCCTGGAGCCTGAAGAAGGGCAGCATGCCTGCAGGTCAAGTGTGAATCAGGGGTCGGGGAGAGGTGGCTGGAGAGCTCTGAGGACACAGAGAAGATTCAGCAGAAGTAGGGAGTCACTGAAGTGTAAGAAACCAGGAACGGATGTAGCCAGATTAGAATTCCAGCAGATCACCTGACTACCGAGTGGCGAAAGATGGGGAAGCAAACTTGGAGAAGGGGGATGGGCTTGGGGGCTGTGTTGGAGGTCAGGTGAGTGGTGGTGCCAGCCTGCTCTGGGGTGTGGCCAACAATGTCATGTCCTCCCAGAAGTCCCAGTGAGCAAGGGACTGAGAAGCATCCCTTGAATTTGTCCATTGACGGTGATGGCCTTGGGGAGAGCAGCTTCAGAGTTGTCGGAGCAGTGGAAGCCAGATGGCACTGGGCTAGGGAGAGGGCGGGACAGGGAGCGGTCCATGAGGGTAGACTACCTTCAAGAAAGAGGTGGAGTCCCAGGACCTGAACTTCTGTCCCAACGCAGTGACTTAAAGCACCAGTAGAAGCTGCACTCTGATTAGGGGAGAGCTTGGAAGGGCTGCTGGTGAGCCCACGCCCCTCGGTGTTGGCAGGGAGGGGCTGATGGCACACCACACAGGTGGAATGCTGGGGTGGTCTCGTGAGGAACCCAGGCTTCTGTATTTCTGTCTGATGTCTTACTGTGGGTTTCCGTGTGAGGTGAGGTCTTGGTGTAGAGGTGCTTTGACAGGGAGCGCGTGGAGAACGCAGTGCTGGAGGGGCCCTGGCTGGCTGTTCCGCACCACACTGTGGTGGATCAGCATCATGGGGCACTGACCTGGTTCATGCTGACTTTCTATTCAGGGTCCAGATAATGAAGAGGTTTTAGCAGCAACAGCAGCAGGGGAGGCCAAGGCACCTGCCAGCACACCTGGGGAAGCAGAGGCCAGTGGTATGCCTTCCGGGGAGCCGGACCTCTCCGTGTCCACCCAGAGCCTCGGGGAAGAAGCCACTGTGGTAAGGATTGTACAGTGCCTGGAGGTCAAGGTCATGGCAGGAGCAGCCCCTGGCCTTCTCAGAGTGTGGGGCTCCTGCTCAGCAAACCCAGGGGAGCCTGAAGCAGGGGGGTCTCTGACCAAATACTCACTTGGGAGTGGAGTTTGCCAAGGCATGGGTGAGTGTGGTGAAGCCCCTGGAGGCCAGTGGGCAGCCGGGCCCTGGGGATGGGTGAATTGGAGAGGAGGCGTGTGTCCCAGAGCTGTGTGCAGAGCCCTGCTGCCTTCACCTGCGGGGGGCGGGAGCCAAAATGGAGGAGTGGCAAGCTCTCAGAGGGCAGCGGGGGTCAGGCTTCATGCAGCAGGCCCCAGTAGGGGTTAGAAGGCACGGCCAGCCTTCCCAGCCCTCTCCTCATGCAGCGCACAGACACTGTCCAGCTCCTGAAGGCAGGACACAGCATCCCAAGGCACTTGGCCAGTCTGTCCCTATGCTGTCTCTACAATGGGTGCCCTCAAGTTCTTCCAGCTCAGCTGATTCAAACCTGAACTCCTTTCCACTCCTATCTTCCCACCTCAAATGAATGGGACTATCATCTTCTAGTCACCTAATCCAGCATTTTCTTCTCTCTCCCTTAAGTTGTACATCCCATCAACCATCAAGTCTTGTTGATTTTTCTGCGCCAACACATCATGAATCGCTGGCACCGTCCTCCAGCGCTGGCCTCTGCACTGAGTTGCTGTGTCCCAGCCCAGTCAATTGCTAAGGGCCCTTCTGGCCTCCTCCATCCTCTCACACCTTGTCTCCAGTCTGCCTGCCCCTGCTTGGAAGCTTCCCATCGCCCTTCCCTGCAGACCCAGCTCCCTTTCTGGCCTGACAGTCCTTCCAGGCTCTGGCCTGCCCAACCTTGCTGACCAACTCTTGGGCCCCTCCTCTCTGGCTCTCAGCACTTCAGCTATACTGACCTTCCAGTTTCTCCATCATGCCTCTCTTCTTCTCGCCTCATATCCTCTTCTCTCTGCTGAGAACCTTTCTCCCTCCTCTCCTCCTTTTAATTCTTGCTTATCCTTTAGAGTTCAGCTCAAACACCGCTTCCTCAAGCCCATGTCATTCCGCACTGTGAAATCTCCCCACTCTTGTCCTCAGAAGACCTCATCATCATTGTAGTTGATAATAAACTTGGCAAATAGTTCATGTCTGGCTCCCTACCAGAATGTAAGCTCTGCTAAAACAGAGATTACAGATACAGTATTTTGTTCATTAACGTACTTTATTCCTGACTAATGGTAGGCACTGGATGAATATCTGCCAAGTGAGTGAATGGCTGGGTAATCAGGATGTCACAGATCAACAACCCTGGCCTTTGATGTCATTGCACGCACTTGTGTCCCTGGTCTGTGCTGGTCAGGTAGTCTTCAGCCTTTTAGCATGCATGCTGGGAAACCTTGCAGTGGGGTGGACATGCACTGATGGCGCCTCAGGCCACTGGGCAGTTATATGGATTATTTTATTGAACAAAGTGGTTTTGTTCTCCTTCTTCCTTTTCCAGTTGTCCTTTCTCTTCCTCTTCCTTGCCTCCCCTCCCTTTCCCTTTTCTTTAAAGTCACATCACAGAGTGGGAAAGCCAGGGATCAGGTCCCAGTTCTACCAAGTCTTAGCTTAATAGAAACTAGAACCTGACCAGCAGAGTTGTCTGAAAATAGAAGGGCTGTCTGTAGAGGTGGTGAGATCCTAGTTACTGGAGGTGTATAAGCTGTAAACCAAGAGTATCTGAAACAAGTCTCAATCAATTTGGGAAGTTTATTTTGCCAGGTTTAAGGATGCGGCTGTGACACAGCCTCAGGAGCTCCTGATGACATGTGTCCAAGGTGATTGGGCATAGCTTGAGATTTATTTTCCTTTCACATTTCCCCCTTTTAAAAATCTTTCAGTTAAAGCATTTTAAAGAAAATGAATATCTAGTCTCAGCTTTCATTGATCTCTCATGGCTAGGACGGTTTATTCCTAGACAGGTAGGTCCCATGTTATTAGCAAAGTTCATTTTTAGCAGGTTGTGAAGTCTTATATTCTACAAGAGAAAATAGGGGGGGAAAGGGAGAAAAACAATAACTAAAAAAAGAAGAACAATCCTGGAAAGTTGATATAGGTCATATTACTCCGAAGCCCATACATCGCAGGCATGAAAGTGGCTTATGTATGTAAATAGGGGGCAGTTATTTTCCTCTGAAGTTTAAGTTGTCTAGCTTCAGTTCACAGGCCTTAAAAAAAGCATGGCTTAATTTTTAGTGATTTCAAATCAGGAAAAGTGGGGAAAAAAGAAAAGGAAGAAGAAAAGAAATTGGAAAACATGATTTTGGAGACTTGTAGCCAGGAAGAATTTTAGAATTCAGTCCAAACTGTAGAAAATAATAAAAATTGAAAAACATTAGGCAAGACCGAAATCTAACAACAGGTGTTCTGTAGTTTGTTTTAAAACATAGTGTTCTCTTTCCAATCCTATTTTCACTAAATAAAAATTGTAGGACAAATTCGTTTGCAAATTAAGTTTTAGTGTTATTATACTTGGCCTGAGTATTTACATAAAGTCAGCAAGCATAATTCTTTGCCATATAGGCTCCTCTTTTTTTTTAAATTGACTTTTCTGGAACTTTATTCCGTAAGAAATCTTAGATTTGACTTGAATGCCTTAAGCACAGCCCATGCCTGCAAATACCTGTATTAATTGGGTGAAGTCCTCACCTTGAGGTCTTAAGAAAACTTTGGGCTCCTGAGCCTGTCAGAAAGTGACATTCTTTACTTACCACAGGTCAGGAATCTGTACAGAGATTGTGTAGACAAGGTATGAGGCAAGGGGCTTTTATTGGCTCTATAAATCAACTTTGGTTCCTTAAAGGAGTCTGTATCTGATAGCATGCCATTCAAGTCAAAACCTTGGTAAAATAACCAGTGTCTTCAATTGTATTCTATTACAAAGAAAAACAGATTGTTACCACACTTATGCAAATAACTGTATTGTCATAGGTTAAGAATACTCACAATTAATGTCCAAGTTTTAGAGAAATCAGGTAGAAATATGCTCCAAATTTTGTTTATATGAGTATAATTTATTCTATTTTTGTTGTTGTTGTTGTTGAGACTGAGTTTTGCTCTCGTCACCCAGGCTGGAATGCAGTGGCATGGTCTCAGCTTACTGCAACCTCTGCCTCCTGGGTTCAAGAGATTCTCATGCCTCAGCCTCCCAAGTAGCTGGGATCACAGGCATGCACCACCACACCTGGCTAACTTTTGTATTTTTAGTAGAGATGGGGTTTCACCATGCTGGTCTCAAACTCCTGACCTCAGGTGATCCACCCACCTCAGCCTCCCAAAGTGCTGGGTTTATAGGCATGAGCCACTGCACTTGTCCTTTTTTTTTTTAATTTTAAGGGAGGGAACTGAGCTGTGGCCTAGCATTTTAGTGGAGTGGGTCAAAGTGTCCTGGTTGTGGGTGAGACTCCACAGTGTGTCACCACTGTCATTTCCACCCTCTTACGTATCTCAGTTTATCTCTCTGTAGTTCCAGCACCTCCAAGAGGGTTCAAAATCAAAATGCAAAGTGACTAGCTCCTATGTGTCCTTCCTGGACAAGGCTTTTTAAACTAATTGTGTTGGGGGTTTCCTGTGGGGTTGCTGTATGTCATGGGGGGGGTCAACCCCCCAGACACACACACTTGGCCTCCAGTCACCCAGGGGCACCTTTCAGCTGGGAAGAGCAAAATGCCCTTTCTCTTTAGAACTGAGGAAACTCATTCTCCTATTTATCTGTGAAAACGATAGTTCAGTTCCTCATGCAAAATGCTCACATGAGCCAATTGAGATTAATTTCAGGAGGAAAAGCAATGGAGAAGAGACCCCTTAGCATGCACCTCTGAACTAGAATTAGGATCCTAAACAATAACACCCTAGGAGAAAAAAATAAACAGCTAAGACCACTTCCTTTAAATTGTCCTCAGCCACCTCTAACTTTGTAGCTCTCATCCAGCATTGTACACACCAGGGTCAAATCCTCTCACAGTACAAGGCAATCTCTGGTACCCCCAAAGCCAAAGAGGTCAGGTCTTACAATAGAGGAGAGCAGAGCTTTAGACCTAAGAAGAATCTGCTCATGACTCTTGAAACTCCGCAAAGAAAATGGAACACCCCTAAAAGGGGCCGGTGGTG
>NW_022436986.1:5437097-5520201 GCF_009761245.1 Sapajus apella
TTTGTAATTTTAGTAGAGATGGGGTTTCACCATATTGGCCAGGCTGGTCCCAAACTCCTGACCTTGTGATCTGCCTGCCTTGGCCTCTCAAAGTGCTGGGGTTACAAGTGTCAGCCACCACACTGGGCCCTAGATTTTTATTGGTACTGAAGATGGCAAAGGAGGAAGGAAATACAGGGTGGAAGAAAAGTAAATGAAAGAAAAAAATTTTTAAGACAGGAAGCAAACATAGCAGCCATGTGCATGTTTTGCTTTTTTTCCCCTCTCTTGCAGCTGTGAGAAATTTTAGCCAATTCATAGACGCCTTGTTACCCATAATTTAGAATTCTCATTCAGATTTGACCAAGTCAGGTAGAGTTGGTCAAATCTGACGGGAGAAAGACAGGAACAACAACCAAAAAAACCCTAACAATATGATTACTAAGCTCTCCAATAGTAAGGAGAAATTAAGAACAGCTGGTTGTTAATCTTATCTTTAGCCAAGAAAACCCCAGTTCAGCTACTTACTAGGGATGGGCTTACGCTGAAGACTGCTCTCTTCCATCCTGGAAGCAGGAAAGACCTTAAACTTGTCTTCCCTGTTGGAAGTGAGCTCAATCTCCAGAAAGAAGTTAAGTGCCTTCCATCATCCTAGAAACAGGAAAACTTGCCTGCCTTGTTGGAAGCAAGTAAAATTCAAAAAAAGAAATTATACAGTAAAATAAACTTTATATCTCGACCAAATTTTGGGAGATCAGGAATTCTCTGGAGGGGAGGCTTCCAGGCCTCAGCAGATTGCCCTGTTGGTTTGAGCCATAAAGAAAGCTCAAGCTGGTACCAAGCACCAATATGAGATTTGTCAAAGGTCAGGGGAACCTCTACTCAGAATCAACTCTTTGTGGTTGTCAAAATGTGAACCCCAAATATGTGAGACAGGTCTCAGGAAAGTTAGGAAGTTTATTTTGCAAAGGTTAAGGACATGCCCATGACACAATAACACAGCCCCAGGAGGTCCTGATGACCTGTGCCCAAGGTGGTTGTAGCATAGCTTGGTTTTGTGCATTTTAGGGAGACATGAGACATCAGTCAGTTTATGTAAGGTATGCCTTGGTTCTGTCCAGAAAGGCGGGACAACTCAAAGTGGGGAGGGGGCTTCCAGGTCATAGGTAGATAAGAGACAAACAGTTGCATTCTTCTGCATTTCTAATTAGCCTTTCCAAAGGAAGCAATTAGATATGCATTTATCTCAGTGAGCAGAGGGATGACTTTGAGTTCTGTCTGTCCTTTGTCTGCAAGGAATTTCCTTGTGAATAAATTATCAGGGAGGTACATAGCTTTTTTATTTTAGTAGCTATCTTGTTAGGGAATAGAAAGGGAGACAGATTTGTCCTAAGGAGCTCCCAGATTGATTTTTTTCCCTTTGGCTTAATGATTTGGGGATCCTGAGATTTATTTTCCTTTTACAAAGCTAAGGCCAGAGAAGCGCTTGGCAGAGATGAGCTAGACGGAACTCTGGGGTGGGTGGGGGGATGCCCTGAGAGGTGTGTTCTAATGCTGGAGGTGAAGGTGTGGTCCTGGTGGAGCAAAGGAAAGAGATGCATGGAGTCTCCAGTTATCTGAGACCCCAGCGCTTTCCACCCTGCAGCCTCATACCCACTGAACCAGGGGCATGGGTGAAGGGGCACAGCTCCTCATGCCAATTTCATTTCAGGGTCCAAACAGTGAAGAAAGTTTAACAACAGCCACAGCTGCAATCGAAGTGCCCCTCAGTACCTTCGAGGATGAGGAAGCCAGTGGGATCCCCACAGACGTCCTGGCGCCCACCACAGCCACCGCGGGCCCTGAGCAGGCAGTCACTTCTGTAAGTGTCATCTGGTGTCCTCTTTGGCTTACAGGGGAGAGACAAGTCTGCATCGTGAGACAACAGTTCTCCTTGGCCTTGGCAGGGGCACCTGCAGCTCGGTTATGAGCACATGTCTAGTGGGCAGTGGCCGGAGGGAGCCAGGATGCAATGCTGGCGTGTGGCAGCGGCTCCAGCCCTGCTCCCTCCTACCCTTGCTCAAGAATTTTCTCATAGAGATGAGTGGTCCACAGTTGGCGCTGAGGCTTAGAGGAGATACATATTTCAGAAGGGGTATGCTGGGGTAACGATGATTGTAGATAAGAATGTGCTTTGAAACTGGGCTGGCACTGCAGAAATGACAGTTACCCCAACTCCCCGGCTGCCTCGTGAGCCAGGAGAGGTGGCACATCATGCTGGTTTTGTTTTCAGGGTCCTGGTGATGAAGAAGACTTGGCAGCAGCCACCACAGCGAAGCCCCCCACCACAGCTGGTGGTGAAGAGTCTGGCAGCCTTCCCCCTGATGGGCCACCGCTGCCCCTGCCCACAGTGGCTCCTGAAAGATGGGTCACTCCAGTAAGTGGCATAGAACTGTAAAGATTTGACTTGGCAGACCTTACGGGGAGGGAAAGAAAGGCCAGAATTGTGGGAGGGGTTGGCCCCAGCTTTGTCAGAGGCAGGTTTTCACGTTGGTTTGCAAATTTGGGCATTTGAGGGCCTTTAACCTGGGGAACGCGTGAGGAGACGGCAACCCATAGAGAAAAAGCAAGAGATTAAAATCAAGGGGACCTACCTAGCTGTGTGTCCCAGACTGATCTTTGGATTGAAATGTGTTCTAACAGTCAGTGCTGTTACAGGGGCAAAGCTGACAGTAAGACGTGGTGGGTCTGTAGAGGGGATGAGAGCATCAGCACTGTGTGTGTGTTGGGGGTGACCTCCAAGTCCCTGCCATCATGAGTTCTTATGACTCTTGGCTGCAACGGTGTGCCCTTAAGCAAATCCTTTAATTTTTTTGGCCCTCCGTTTCCTCATCTGTGAAAATGAATGGCTGCAAGGCCAAGTCCGAGAATGCAGGTCGGAGAATGTTTACAAAGCTCTGTACACATACCTGGGGTTGTGACCACTTAAGGGCTATAACTGTGTCTTTTAGAAATGGGAAGCCCAGAGCTGGCCCTCAGCTTGGGCTTGTGTGAAGCAGGGACTGAAATTGCTCTTGCAATGTGAACACATTTTTAAAGGAAAACATCTCTGTGGTGACCAGCATGGGCTCGTTAGTTTCCCGAGTACCACTTGGTCATGCACACTTTGAAAGCCACAACTCAGGCTATGGTCATGTGGCCCATTGGCCACAGTGTGGCAGGACTGACCTGTGAGGGAACGGGCTGTGGGACGGGAGATCAGGCCTCCTGAGGTCCTGAATGCCCCTTGTTCTGGAGCCTCTTCCAGCAGTTGTCACGCTGCTGCCTGTCTCTTTAGAGTTGTCTTCCATTCATTCATTGATTCGCTCGTTGACTGGACACATAGCGGCTCTGGGCCTGCAGTCGGGACACTTGTAGATATAGAAGATTGAGACCTCACTCTTGTCCCTAACGAATTTACAATCAAGGGGCAGGAAATACACCATCTGAACTGACACTGGTTAAGCACTCTGTGCTCCAAGTTTATCTGATTCCCTTCATACCACCTCTCTTCAGTATAAGGTATATGGGAGGTAAGATGTGGAGAGGTAAAGTCACCTACCACTGTTGCCTGCCTCTAAGAGGTGCAGCTGGGATTTGAACCTGGGCATGCTGGCCTGCAGAGCTTGAGCTCTTGAGCTTCACACAGCTGAAGTCTTCATCTGTGAGAGTGTGGTGTGGTGGAAAGACCCTGGACTGGGGCCCAGGAGGTCGAGGTTCCGCTTCCAGGGATGCTGTTCGCTTGTGGTGTGCCCTGGACCTCCTTGTCATCATCTATAAAAGGAAAAAGATGAACAACTCTGGCTTTCAACTGGCTTTCAACATTAGAGATGCCTGGGAAGCTTAAAACAATGTGGGTGTCTGAGTCCAGTGCTAGACCAGGTAACTGAGACGCTGGGACTTGGACTTTGGGCTTGCAGGGCATCCTCGTGGGCAGCCAGCTCTGGACCCACCTGCCCACACGCTGTGACTTCCTAAACAACATCACCTGCTCTTCTGCACCTCACCCCAAGGTATGCACAAAGCACCAAGTTCAAATCTCCCCAGTGATGCCACATCAGGGCAGACAGAGCCAGTTCTCCTTTTTCTTTCTCTTTTTAACTTTTTATTATTAAAAACTTTAAAATGTCACAAAGGAGCTTGGAATAGTACAATTAACCCCCATAAACCCATCGCTCAGTTTGAATAATTATGAACACTTTGCCAATCTTTCTTCACCTGTTCCACCTCCTACCACCAAAGCTTTTGGAGGGAAGGGGAATACCGGAGTATTTAAAAATCAGCCCCAAACATCCTATCATTTAACTGGTAAATCATTCACCGTGTATGGCTGATAGCGTGATCTGGTACCTTTTTTTTTTTTTTTTTGGTCACAGCCACAGTGTCGTAATCCTTCTAACAAAATTAGCCGTGGTTCCTTCATGTTTTCTAATGCCCTGGTTATTTTGTTTCAAAATACCTCTTTCCAGTTAGCTTGTTTGAATCTGAATCCAAACAATGTCTACACATTGCATTTGGTTGACATGCCTCTTAAGTTTCTCTTAATCTCTTGTCACCTGCCTTCTTTTTCCCTTTTGCCATTAATTTGTTGAAGAAACTGGGTCAGTTTCTTCCTTAGACCCTTTGTGTTTTCAGCTTTGAGCAGTCAGTCTGGTAAGGCTGGCTGTGCTCATGGAGTGTGAGGGTTACTGCTACTGGGAAGGTCTTTGTCTACATATATTAACAGCCATAAGAGTGCATGTTGCTGACCCAGAAACTTCTCTTTTAGCAATTGATTCTAATGGAGGTAGTCTGATAGCCTTTGTTGCTGTTGTTTAAAATAAAAAGGCTTTGTTTACAAGGATGCTAATCTCAGCATTGTCCACAATAGAGAAAATTTGGGTATAATTTAATTAGCCAACAATAGAAGTTTAATTGAATTAAAGTATAGTCAAACAATGGAGCATTATGTAGCTAATAAAACTATACTTGTTAGGAATATTTAATGATGGGGGAAATGCTTAGCATACAATGTTAAGTGAAAGAAGCTGGTTATAAACCTGAGTATAGTGTGTGGTTAGCTATTTAAAAACACACGCATGTAAAAACACTAGAAGAAAATACCCTTGGTAAATGTCAGTTGTTGCCACAAAGTGGTGTAACTGTGGAAGGTTGTTAGGTTCTTAATACATTGTAGTATTTTCCACTATGGGGGTTACAGTGTTTACGACAGATTTTTTAAAAGCTCTGAGAAGGCAAAGAGACAGAAAGAGAGACAGACACAGTGAGTGTTAGAGACAGAACGACAGAGAGAAAGAGAGAGAGAGATGGAGACATGGACACACAGCATTTCTTCCTGGCATGTAACTGATGAAGGCAGATTGCTGGTAAGTGCCCACTTTAGGAATCTGCAGCGAACTCAGATGAATGCCCCGATTCCTGAGCAGATAGTCCAAAAGCACAAGATTGTCAAGAAGGTACCCACCCTGAAATAGCAATGGAATCAGGTTTTTGTTTGTTGGTTTTTCTGTTTTGTTTTTTTTTTTTTTTTCTTGAGACAGGGTCTCACTCTGTTGCCCAGACTGGAGTGCAGTGGCGTGACCTTGGCTCACTGCAGCCTCCACCTCTCAGGCTCAAGTGATTCTTCTGCCTCAGCCTCCAGAGTAGCTGAGATTACAGGCATAGGCCACTACCACCCAGCTAATTTTTGTATTTTTTTTTTTTTTTAAGTAGAGATGGGATTTCACCATGTTGGCCAGGCTGGTCTTGAACTCCTTACCTCAAATGATTCACCTACCTCAGCCTCCCAAAATGCTGGGATTACAGGTGTGAGCCACTGTGCCCGGCCTCTAGGATCAATACTGGTCGCAGATATGTGGCAGAGTCAGGCAAGCTGTTCTGCCGTGGTGTTCTCTATTGTCACCTGCACTCCTACAAGGTAAGTTTCAGTCTCAGAGTTACCACGGCACTACAGCTTGCCTGGCTCTGCCACATATCTGTGGCCAATTTTCTTCACTTCTCTCTGTCTCAATTGACTCATGCATAAAATGGGAATCATAATGATAGAAACTACCTCTTGATTTGTGAGGATTAAATGAGTTTATACATGGAAAACATGACCCAGCACATAGTACATGCTCAATAAATTAGCTGTCTAGAATTATTTTGCAGATGAGGCCCAGAAAGGATTAGAGCTTTGCTCAAGATCACACAGCTCTCAGGGGTCCAGTAGGAGTGGGAGCCTTTGTTTCTGCACTGTTTACAACCACTGTCTTTAGATGGGAGCCAGAAGTTGATTAGCAAAGGCCACACTGTTCACAATGATGTCATTACATTTCTAAGGACTGACTAATAGATCTTAGTGAATATATGGAGAATGTTGCCCTGAAAATGAAGTCATATATTTAAAAATATGTGTTATGCAACACAAGTGAGAGAGAAGACTGATTGTCAGGTATGGGGGACTCCAAATGCCAGGATCTTCCCACTAGTCATTTGGCAGATGGGCACTGGGAGCCTGTTGTCTGCCAGTGCAGGGGATGCTGCAGCGATCAGACAGCCTCTCTCTTCACGGGGCTCCCTGACATCAGCCCAGGGCAAGCCCCAGCTCATGCCCAGCTCACTGACCAGGACCAGGGAATGGGACCAGAACTCAGCAGCCCCATGTCCCAAATACCTTGTGGCAATGTTTTAACCAAATCTTCTTGTTTTAGGCTCAAAGAGAACACGTGAGAATGAAAGAACAGGCTAGGCCCAAAGGAGAAAAGGTTTGTGCCGTGACCATCCTGGGGAGCACTTTGGCTCCTGATCAAGCGTCCCAAGCGTGTTATTTGGGTTTGATTTAGTCCATTCTGATCAAGGGGATTGTAGAAGTACCAAGAGGGCTAAGCCCAAAAGAAGTGGACTTGTAGGTCTGGGACATCATGAAGAGGGCGCCAGGCAGTTCTGGCTGAGTCTTTTCTCACCACCTGGTGACTATGGCTGAGTACCTAGACCTCCCTGGGCCTTGGCTTCTCTATCAACTATCGAAGGGTCCTGTGATTCCACACCTGGCTCTTCCTGGGAAAATGTTGGGTAGACAAGAGCTTCTGAGGACCGCAGGCCTAGATTTGCCTCTTTGTAGCAGCTGTAGAATCTCCTGAAAGTCCTTTACTATTTCTTTGCTCCAGTTTTTCCATCTGTAAAGTGGGGGTGGTGATGATCACCCTGTGGTATGGGATGAAGTGAGGGGATGTTTATGGAAGTGCTTTAGCTGGTGTCAGTCACCGCAGGAATAACAAATCCCTCTAACCAAAACAACTGCTGGTGCTAAGCTGTTCCCAAGGGGGGATGTGTCCACAATGACCCCAGTCAAGAGATCCTGCCCAGGGAGCCTGCTCTAGCCTTAGGCAGCAACTTGGCTGCCTATGGGAATCTCTTTATCTCCACCATGACCCTGGTCCTCTGCCCACCTTGCCTGCGTCTGGGCTGCACGGAGGCTGTTCCTTGTGGTAGTTGATGCTCCCGCCCTGTGGCCTCCTGAGTCTGCCCACCAGGGTGTGGGGAAGGGAGGGCTGGGGCTGGGGAGGGCAATGTCCTCACCTCCCTCTGCCTCTGGCCACTTCAGTGGATGTCAGATGCCAGCAGGGCTTGGGTGCAGCAGGAGGCTCTGGGAGGAGGCCTCACAACACACAGATTTTGGGGCTTGACTGTGGACATTTCCACTCTCCTTTTGGCACATCGGGCCATCCCGTCACCTTATTTGTCAGGAAAGCCATTTCTGTGGGCACTTTTTGACAGCCAGAACCTCCTGGGATGCCACTCTGTGATTTTATTTCATCTGCCTCCTTTCCAAATGGGTGCTTCTGCGGTTCTAAAAGCATTTTCTGAGTACCGGCCTTGTGCCAGGTGCTGAGACCTGGAGGTGATTCAGGCACTGTGCCTGCTCTTGAGGGGCACATGGTCCCAGAGGGGCAGACTGTGAGCAATGACCTTCCTGTAAAGGTCACAGGCCCTGGTGGGAGGAGCAGGTGGGCAGGGCAGGCTTCGGGAGACCAGATTGGGCCTGAGCACTGGTGCTCGAGCGGGGCCCAGACCAGAGAGCGGGAAATAAATCCTGGAAGAAGGGAGTGTGTGTGCTGTGTGTGCTGTTGCTGGTCAGCTCTTTCCACCACAGCCCGTGCCCTCCAAGTGCGGCACAGAAACAAAGGGCTTCTGAGCCCTGGGGTGGGACTCAAGGCCTGAGCTCAAGGCCTCCCCTTGAGCTGTCTCTGCAAAGGACAATGCCATTTTCCACTCCTATGTGACCCTGATTTTAAAGATGAGCACGATTTCTACAGAAAGGTGGGGACATGGGAGGAACAGGGCTCCAGCACTTCACTGACCATTTTGCTCTCTTTAGGGTGATGCTGGGGAGGAGCTTCCTAGCCCTCCTGAACCTTCCAGGCCTGTTGGACCCACGGTGAGATTCCCATCTAGGTTTGTGACACACACAGGTGCAAGACCAGGGATGCAGCCAAAACAGCTGCAGGCTGAGGACTCTCCTTTTTGGACCCCAAAGTATCTTACAGTTAGACCCCAAGGTCTTCTGCCTCTACTAGGACTCTGCAGGGTGAAGCAGCAGAATTGATTTCTATCCAGTTTATATCCTGTACCTTGAGTGTCCCAGAAGTTCTTCAAGCTCAGCACTTCCCCACACTGGACTCATTACCCATGCCCCAGACCTGCACCTGCTCTTGGGTTTCCCGTCTCTGGGAATGGCACCCCATCTACCTGGTCACCAAGAGAGGGACATCCTTGAGTGGTCCTCTTCCTTTCCCAACCCCGTCCAGTGTGTCCCCAAGTCCCCCTGAGTCTAGCTGTGCAGTGCCTCCTCCTCCTCTCTTGGGCGATGGCACCAGCCTCCTAACTGGTCTCCCTGCCTCCATATCACCACTTCCCTTCTCCCACATACATGTGCCCACCGCTGTGACCATCCTAAATCCAGCTGTACCCCCAAAGACCAGCTTTTCCTTGGTGCCTCTCCAGGGTACTCAGTATACACACATTCGATGAATGAATTAGGCCCTGCCTGGTTCCCATCTTCAAGATGGGAAAAGTATAAGTACCAGAAAGGTGTTTTGGAGATTCCCGTTTCTTCGGATACGTTTGATGGCATTTGAGCATGCACTGAGAACCCGCTGGATGCTTGGCCCCCTTGGACTCTGGGTACCCAGTGTGTCTAAGGTTTGGGCCAGCCCTTGAGGAGCTCTAGTTTAGAGGAGCCGGCAGACACATGCACAACTAAGCTTCAAGCAGCTGACTGAGAACTTGATGGAGGCTAGTGGGAGCACCGAGGAGGGAGAGGAGAATTCTGCCTGGAAGTGGGGTAGGGAGGGCTTCATGGAGGTGGAGACTGTGGAACTGGGCCTTGAAGGATGAGTAGGAAATTGAAAGGCAGGAAAGGAGGCTGAAGACATGAGTGGGCTGCAAAGCTGGGAGGCAGCAGAGAGGAGGGTGGCTGTAGAGGGGAGTGGGAGGAAAGGCAGAGAGAAAATGGGGAGCTGAAGTTATCGGGCTGCAGAACATGGGAAACCTTTCCCCATTTGGGGAAACTTTCAGTGACGTGGCTGTCCTTGGAATCTGGCAGTTGAATGCAAGTTGTAGAAATTTCTTCTCTCTCCAGGTGGGAGCGGAGGTGGAGGGCTCTGGCCTGGGCTGGGGCTCGGGCATCAGCTCGGGCTCTGGTGACCTGGTGGGCAGTGAGGAGCTGCTGAGAGTGAGTGTGAAGGAAGACATGACATGGTGTCTGGTTCTGCCTTCAAAATAACCCCAGAGGGAGGGATGTGGGGTCGGGGACAGATGAAACCAGATTGGCTACCACTGGGGTTGCTGGCGGTGAGCTCATGGGGGTTCATCCTCCTTTTCCCTATATATGTTTGAAATTGTCCACTTTGATCAGTGGCATTGTAAGTGAGTATGAGCCTACATTTATCTTCAGGACCTTCTCGCCCACCTGCTTCCTTTCCCCAGTGGGCTTCTCAAGCAGGCTGCCCCACAGCAGGTATTCCCACTGCCCTTCACCTCTGCCGGTTGGCTTTTGACTCTCCCTCCCCCTCCTCTCACCCTATTCATTAAAGAGAACTGCTGGCCTCGTCTCTGGGTGGCACGTTCTATTTCAGCTTCCAGAACCTTCCTGAGACCTCCTTCCCTTATGCACCCCCTCCCTGCCTCCATCTCCAGACTACTCTTTCTCTCTTGGTGCCTCTTGCTCCCCTGGCCCCCTGCCAAGGCTGCGGCTCCACCAGTCCTTTCCGAAATTGCCCCCTAGGGAGCTTCTTCCTTCTCTAGCAGCAGCTGGTGCCTCTGTCCCCGGGCGCCTGTACTGAATCCCCAATTGAAAGCTTCACTTGGCTGCCCCTCATGGCCGGGGCTAGAAGGGTTCTAGACTCCGTCGTTAAATGGAATGGGAGCCAAATGAATCTCCCAGCCTGGTGGGTCAGCCAGCCCAGCAATGAGCTAAAAACACTAGTACACTTCAGAAAGAGTTTTAACAACAAGGCTATCCAACAGGCAGCTTTTGACTGACCTCACAGTTCACCAGAAAACTCAGTTCACCAGAGCACTTCTCAGAATTCCAGCTAATTGGGTTTTGTATTCAGCTGTTTGGGAGAAAACACAATACAATGGGCTCAGAAAGACCAAGATTCGAATCCCAGCTCTCCTACTAATTAGCTGTGTGTCTAGAGCCCTTGAGTTGCATGGTCTCACTGAGCCTCAGTTTCCCCATCTGTGAAGTGGGAGCACCAATCCCTACTTGTAGGATTGTTGTAAGAATTTGAGAGAATGTATGAAGCACGTATTCAGTATCTCATTCAGTATCCCCCCACTGTTTCTAATAGAGTCTCTGTGTTTTTAGGGTCCTCCAGGGCCCCCAGGCCCACCTGGCGTACCTGGGATTCCGGGAAAACCAGGAACTGATGTTTTCATGGGACCCCCTGGATCTCCTGGAGAGGATGGAGCTGCTGGTGAACCTGGGCCCCCGGTGAGCAACTGAAGTCTTCTCCCCATCTCTGCGGCTGTGGGGCTTCCTTTAGCTGGGGAGCGGTGTACAGATTGCAGAGCCCAGCACTGTCCAAGGTTTGCGATAGGGAGAGAGCAGTTCACTGTAAACAGAAATCCTCCTCATCTGAATCATTGTTGAGATTCCAGAGAAGCAGCAGCCAAGAAAAACATCATCCTACTTATCGTTTCACTGCGTTATTACAGTCAGTGCAGATGGCCCCCGACTTACAAATGGTTCAACTTACGATGCTTTTGACTTTATAATGGTGCAAAAGCGATACATATTCAGTACCTTGAGTACCCATGCAACCATTCTGTTTTCACTTTTAACACTTTATTATAAAATAGGCTTTGTGTTTGATGACTTTGCCCAGCTATAGGCTAATGGAAGTGTTCTGAGCACATTTAAGGTAGGCTAGGCTAAGCTGTGATGTTCAGTAGGTTAGATGTATTAAATGCATTTTGGACTTCAGATATTTTCAACTTACAATTGGTTTATCAGATGTAGCCCATTGTAACTCAAGAAGCATCTGTATAGAAGACACAGATTCATAAAGAATCTTGGAATCATAGACCATCAGGGCTAGACCTGGGGTGGGAGACCCTTGGAGACCATTTGGTCCAACACTGCCTCTAACTTCCCCACAGAGGAAGAAATGGGACCCAGAGAGTGAAGGACAGTCATCCACAGGTGCACCGTCAGCAGTGACCCAGCCTGGGCCAAGGACTAGTTTCCTGCCTTGCACTTGACATGAGGCCTTGGGCCCACCAGCCTCACCTGCCTCCCAACCCTGCCCTCTTTTTCTAACAAGCGTGTGTATGTGATTCTTAGCAGAGATGTTGTGGGTTGATTGTCACTGATGTTCCCCAGGGCCCTGAGGGACAGCCTGGAGTTGATGGAGCCACCGGCCTTCCCGGGATGAAAGGGGAGAAGGTAAGGGGAACACGGAAGGGTCCCAACACCTGGGAGCCACCAGGCCCGCACTACTCTTTCCGACCTCTAAGCCTGACCTTGCCTCTTATGTGACTGACCCCCCTGCCCCTTGAAATCCCCTGCTGGCCACTTCTGCTGGATGTCCCTATCATGTGACTCATGATGCCCAAACCTGAACTCAGCACCTTCCCTGCCCACTCTTGTGTGTCCCTAGCTTCAGTGAATGGTGTTGCCATCTACCCAGTCACCTGGAGCCAGAAATGGAATCTTCTCTAACTACTCCTTCCCTCTCTTTCCTGCTGTGATTGGTCAGTGCCAAGATGGCCCAGTCTGACCTCCGCCTCTCTCACCTTTCTCTCCCCACGGAGTTGGACTCATCGCTTCTCACTTGCACAGTGGCCTTGCGCTCCCCGTCGCTGCGCATTCTCTCCACCCACCCTCCAGCCTCCTGCCCAGTTCACCTTCCTGTAGTAGGCTCTCGTCAGCCCCTCCCTGGTCCCTGAGAAAAGATCCAGGGCTTCACTGCCTGCAGGACACAGCCTAGCTCTGTGCAGACTTCTAGTGTTTCCTGATTCGCATGGGCTTCCTCTTTCCAACGCATCCCCCAACTCCTCACACGGCCTCTTGGCCAGTGGGCCGGCTCTGCCCACATGCTCTGGGCACACTCTTCCCTTCTGGCCTCCTTGTCTTTGCACGTGGTTTTCTCCCTGTTTGGGATGTCCTTTTCCTTTTCTCATCCTCCAAGACCTAGTTCAGATACATCCTCTGGGTAGCTCTCCCTGACTCATGAACAGAAAGCATCCCTCCTTCCTCTGCTTTCTATTAGCATCATAGGAAGCTCCTGTGCTATGAGAACATCTTTAGCCAGTGACACTAAAGGTGTTAGCTTACCTGTCTGCTCCTCAGCCCCACCCTGACATAAAGCATGTAGTACTGCCTCTCTCTCCTTAGAACCTAGCACAGACCTCTGTTATGTTTGAGGCATGAATGAAACTTCCTTCGGACAACATTAGCCTGCTTTTCCTAGAGTCTGGCCTGCCTTCATCCTCTTCATGCTCTGTCTGTAAGCTGGTCCTGCCTCCTGTCTGTAAACCTGTGCTGGTGCTACCCCGGGGCGCGCGCGCACGCGCGCGCGTGTGTATATGTGTGTGTAGGAGTAGTTCCTGCTTCTGCAGGGTTCCCAGCTTAATAAGACAAGCCATGTCTGTCAAAGGAAGGCAGTAAAGACAAGGTGAGCCCTGCACTAGGGATGCGATCAGTGAGTTTTACTGGGGTACAGAGGAGGAAGAGTCCCTCTCAGCTGGGATGGGAAGTGGGGCCTTCTGTGGCCCTCTCACAGATAAAGACGTGGAAAATGCTGACTCCTCAGACACCGCCATGAACTGAATTTCTAGTTTCCATCAGCTCTCAAGTATGTTTATTTTAATTGGAGCCATAACTCAATTTTCATGGAAAGCTTATTTCTCAGAAAAAGGAACAGTTGTCAAGCTTTATGGAACTCATTTTACATATAGTAACGGTTTCATAGGAAATTAAATTTTGCAGGAAGCACCACAGACCTATCTTCCTACCTGTTGTTCTTCCCCGCTTCCCCCTACCCACCCACACTCACCCCTCCCATACTCTGTCTCGAACTTAAAGATACCCACGCCCACAACTGCATACAAAACACCCTTGCACACACACTCTGCAGCTGCTTGAGGAATCAGCAGCGCACAGAGCAGCAGCAGGCTTGTCTAGGGTGAATGCTGGAGATCAATCACGTTTGTTTGTTTCTGAAATTTGCTACGCGTCTCAGTTTGTTGCACTGTGTACGTATGAGGTTTTCTGATCGAGTTAAGGCAGACTTGGAAGAACTTGGGAATTTGCATCTGGAGAGTGGGCGGGAAACTTTACACATGATATTTACCTTAAAAACAAAACAAAACAAAAAGCCCAATAAACCAAGGTGCATATTCAGTGTGTAAAATAACAAAACGTGCAAAAGGAAATGAACAACTTCAGGGCTGTAATAGATCGTAAGATCCAATAATTCATTTGATCCTTGACTCCCCTTCAACAATATCTGTCCTTCAGCTTGCATACCTCCAGTGACAAGGAACCCATCTCCTGCCCAGGCAGTGCCTTGCACAGTTATATGGATCCACTTGTAGGGAAGCCTTTCCGTCTGCTGTGATGAAATCAGCCTCCCTTCTCTTTAACATGGCACATAGACCAATCTAGGCAGTGATCTAGCATGGAGTTTTCCCTACAGGGAATAAGGTTCAGGTTATTTATCTGAAAAAAATGTTTTTATAGATAATTGTTATTATAAAATGTGAGATTGAGATCAAAATATGATGCTCATTAAGAATTTATCAAGTATTATAAGTAGGAGCTAAGCTATGAGGACATAAGGATATAACAATTATACAACAGACTTTGGGGCTTGGGGAAAAGGGTGGGAGGGGGTGAGGGATAAAAGAGTACAGGCTGGCTACAGTGTACATTGCTCAGGTGATGGGTGCACCCAAATCTCAGAAATCACCGCTAAAGAACTCATGTAACCAAACACCACCTGTTCCCACAAAAAACCTATGAAATTTAAAAAATTAAAATATTTTTTAAAATGATACCTCAAAGAATTTATCAAATAGACTATTCCATGCTGAGTTCAATGACAAATATTCCTTACTTTATTTTTTCCAAATCAAGATAAGCAAGTACCTAAGAACTTTAGCCCAAGAAGGAGTAGGTGAAGAGTGGCCCGTTTTCTCAGTAGTAGAATGTTTCTGGAAAGAATGCAGAAGAACTTGCTGGAGAAGACCGATCTCTGAAAAAATCATTCCTTTCTGCTTTTGCACTGCAGATTCTGTCTTTCAGTTCTTTGGAGCACACCTAGAATTAACAGTTGTTGATTTTCTACTTTGAGAATCTAAGTCATCATGTTATTCTTCAGTCTCAAAAGGGACACTGAGGCAGGAAAGAGTTTGTGCTTGGAAATGTTCTTCAGTGCCCAGAATTACAGAAGAATGTTGAATTGCCAGTAATTGCCTTTGAGTAATTTCACTGAGCTGCTGAACTGTCATTGTAAAATCAGCTTCTGTCTTTTCTGTTGATGTAAGAGAAATACAATGAAATCATCATCACCTTCCCTTTCTCCAAGCAATCCCAATTTGTCTTTGAGCAATTCTCTAAAAACCTTGAATAGTAAAGAATACAGAAGTAAGCTGCTTTTGTCTAGGACCCAGTAATGGGTTTAGATTTTCTAACAACTTGTTTAAATGAAACACTGAAATAGTTGCCTGATTTCCTATTTTGTATCTTCTTTTATCATCAGAAGTGTTTGGTTCAACAACTGGATTATAGGCCTCCATAAAATCAAATAGATGGCCAGGCGCAGTAGCTCACACCTGTAATCCCAGCACTTTGGGAGGCCAAGGTGGGTGGATCACCTGAGGTCAGGACTTCAAGACCAGCCTGGCCAACATGGAGAAATCCCATCTCTACTAAAAATACAAAAAATTAGCTGGGCATGGTGGCAGGCGCCTGTCATCCCAGCTACTCAGGAGGCTGAGGCAGGAGAATCGCTCAAACCTGGGAGGTGGGTGTTGCAGTAAGCTGAGATTGTGCCATTGCACTCCACCCTAGGCAACAAGAGTGAAATTCCATCTCAAAAAAAGAAAAAGAGAAAAATCAATTGTAACAGATAAGAAACTGGTTATCAGTATTACAAACAGCAGAAGGAAAACCAACAGACTTCCACAAGGCAATATGTGCTGTCTCAAAAGCCATAATAGGAAAAAAAAAAAAAAAGTTCTCATCTCTGTTAGGTTCTTTGAGGTTCCTGTGTGCTGAAATTGAGTAACATCCTTAGAAAATCCAATTCACCACAGTAAGCCAACATTTTGAATCAATTCTAAACAACGATTTTGCAACACACAACATTGTTGTACCTCATTCCTTTGCAATGTTTCCATTAGTGAACTGGTATCTTCATATTTCATCACTTTTAGAACCATAATTGCAGCTCTGCTAGTTGGAATTCCAAGATCGCATACATGCCCTCACTGCACAAAAATTCTCTCACTAAGAAATAATGTACAACTCCAACATCACCATTTGGGGAATAGGAGCCTTCCCTCACTGTTCGTTGGAGCTCCTACTTTTCATCCTGCCTGTTCACATAAATTCCAGTGAGGTGGGCTCTTCCACCCACAAGCCAATCTACTCATGTTCCAAGCTGATGGCTATCTTATCTGTGAGTCAATGGAATAGATCCAAATACTCTCCTTTTACTATGTCTGAGCTGGCTAAAGTCATCTAAGACCATAAACCAAGGTCCATGGTATCTTCTAGAACTTCCTTTGAAACTCTGTAAGATGCACTCTTGATCGGAAAGGAATGAGGAAGGCAACTGAAAAAATTCAGTTTTTTATTTTATGGACATAATTTTCTGTAACAAGATCAGCTGGTAATGCAGCTGCAAGATTTTAAGAGTAGGAGGCTACTTTCTGTTTCACAACAATCCTCATGGCAGTTTGCCTTGTTCCTGAAAAGATGCATAAGACTGACACTTCCATTGAAGACAGATTGGAACGGGCAGCCAGCAACAAGCCGGCCATACCCAAAAGAAGCAGACTTAGAAACTGTAGCCTCTGGGTTAGGCAGTAAAATAGGCATCCAGTTACTGGAGTCACATTTCCACTGCAGGTAGGTCACACTTAGTTTCTCCCTGGTGAGGCTGGCCAGCAGGGAGGTGACAGGGCCCAGTCACTGTCACTTCCTTCATTGAGCACACCTTCTCCCACATCCTCAGAATAGCAAGAATGTCCCTGCTGGTTCCCTAGCCAGAGAGGCACCAAGGTTCCATAGGGCTGCCCCAGGAGACCTTATGGAGGGCTTTGATTGCAGAAATTCTGTGTCTCTCCAGCCTCAGAGCCTGCCTCCAGAGCCTGGTGCCTCACCTGGGACCCCAGCCCACCCTCGACCCCTGTCATACCCATTCCTAGGCCAAGAATTGGGTAGTGTGTCCCAACAGGAAAACACTGCAAGAGACGGGACCTTTCCCATGCCCTATGCCTGCCCCCAGACGTGAGGCATTTGTCTTCCTCCAGAATCATGTGGAAGCCTTCACCTAGCAGATCCATGAACCTCACCCATGGGAACGGCTGGTTCTTTGAGGAAGGTTATCACAGCTACCAAGCAGACCACATGGGCCCACGTCTGTGAGGGAGAGGGGGAGCTTGCTGCCTGGCGGTTGCCTATTACGTGCAGGTAGTTTTGCTGGACACGCCACAGCCTCGTCGTTCTCATCTACCCCGAGAGCTTTGCTTAGTCTCGTACTCAGCTAGAGTCCCAGAGATTTAGAACTGGAAGGAACCTGCGAATTGCTTTAGTCCCTGGTTTCTGTGTCCTGGCAGAGCCATGGGACTTTGTGGAAGTATCTCAGGGCTGGTAGGTGAGGGACAGAGCAACTCTACTTCAAGCATTTATTAAATTTTAATTATGAAAGTAATATATGAATATATTTTTCATTGTCTCCTGTGTCCTATTTCCTCTTTGGTTATTTTTGTTAGAGTAGGTCCTCTAGTCATATTTTCACAGACTGACTGTAGATGGCAAACTTTCTGAGACCTTGGATTATTTTTTTAATACTTTATTTTCTTCCCATTTGGTTGAGTATAGAATTCTGGGTTCAAAGTCATTTGTCCTTGATGATTTGAAGATGATCACCATCATCTTCCAACATCTAGTGTTGCCAACACAAAGTCAGATTCACTCTGATACTCACTCTCTTGGAGGCCATCTGATTTTTCTCTTTGGTAAATTTGGGGATTTATTTTTCTTTATTCTTGGTGTTTAAACTTCCTCTGCATTGTTACTAAATGTGGATTATTTTTTAAATGTGTGCTTTCATTTATCCTTCTTGGTAATCTATGGACCTTTTTTGGAGGGGTGCCTTTTAATCTGGAGACGTCTGTTTTTCCTTCAGAAAATTTAAACACTGCATTCTTCTATCTCTTTATTCTCTTCTGCCACTCCAATTAAACCGATGCTGGAACCTCCGATTCTGCCTCTGTCTCTCTTGCTTCTTTGCCATTCTGTCTAGGTCTTTTTACCCTCTTGTGTTGCCTTCCGGGAGAATTCTGTAGCCTGATCTCTGTATTAATTCTCTCTTCAGGTGTGTCTATTCTATTATGCAGTCCTTCTGTAGCGTTCTACATTTTAGCAGTTTTCTATTTATGATTTCCAAGATCTCCAACTGGTTCTTTTTCATAATCACTGTTCTTATTTCATAATAGCATGTCTTTGTTTCATGGCTGTGTTATCCTCCCTTTTCTCTGTGAGAACGTATTTCTTATACTTAACGTCCTGATTGGATTGTTTTCTTAACTCCATTTCCCTTGGATGTAAACTCTATAGTTGACTTAGTTGTTTCTCACAGTATTGCCTTTCCTCAGATGTTTGTGTTTCTTTCTTGTGTGTTTACGTTTGAAATTGGGATCCTGCCTGAGTCTGTTTTCTACCTCTGCTGATGCAGACTGTTAGACTGTTGGGAGTTGGGCAATAGCCCCTTCTGAAACTCACAGCGTTTCAGAAGGGGATGGAAGAAATAAGACGTGCCATCAGGCAGGGCAGCTGATCTTTCGAGTGTAGGGTGCCCCTGGACCTCACAGAGTTTCCTAGTCATCTGTGGCTCTGCCCTATCTCTTTGGCCCAATAAACAACTCTTATTTTTCTAGAATTAAGGCACCCATAGTTTCTCCTCAGCAGGGGAGAGGAAGGGAGGGGAGGGGAGATGGGCAGGGCTGGAGGGCTAGCCTGCTGCAGAATTTCACCCTGTCTCGCTGCTGGGGCCCAGGGGCCGTATCATGCACCTGACTTCCATCACAGCTTTGCAGCAGACATTTCTCCCTGTGGTTTCTCTTGATGGTTGAGGCCCCTGTCTTCAGCTTCCCATCTGTTTTCCCTTTGGCATTTCTATTTTGGATCTAATGCCCCTCCCCATCTTGTTTTTGAGCATGGCTATTTCAGAACTATCCATTCTGTCATTTCTATGGATTTGATGTAAGAAGGAAACTGTAGCCCAGGAACAAAAATGACAGGGGGGAAGGACATAATCTCTGATGGCTGGCACGTCAGCATCTCTCTCAGGCCCTTCTGTGTGGCCATGCAATTGCTGACTTCATCTCTTGCAGGTGCATGTGTGGTTTCCTCACAGATTCTCCATTTGGGGCTCCCTGCCACAATCCTCTGATGTAGGCCAGTGTCCCATAACTGACCTCTCCTGCACACACACCCGCTGTGGTCCTCCCCTCCGCTTGGAGCCCACAGTGGACTCCTTTCTGTGTTTAACCCCCCAGGAAACTGTAGTATGGTCCCCACTGGGTGTGAACATACAACCTACTCTAACGCAACTATCTCCCCAATTCTGCCTTCTGGGGACTACGACAGCCAGCTTTGGGTCTTTAGAACTTTCCAGAAGAGAGCCATTCATCATCCCCCATATCTCCAAAAGTCTAGGGGATGCATTTCAGAGATCTTGAAGCCCCTTCCTCACTTTAGAGTGGGTGAAGTACCCTCTACCTCTGTCATGGGAAGGGTGGGGAAGGGGACCACTTCAGTCCGCTGGCAGCTCTCCAAGTGAAGTCTTCTATAATCTCCCCCTTGTTAATCTTTAACTTCTCTGGTTTACTCTTGAGGTAGGTGATGAGCTAATGGTTGAAAAGTGGGTTTCACAAGCTTTCAGCATGACCTGTCCAACAGACTGGCATCTATTGTAATGTGTTTGACTTGGAGACACCAATCTGAGACAGAAATATTTTGTATTTTAATATCCTATTACTTAAGACTCCATAATTGGGCATTGTCTTCAGAACATACCTAATGAGACATGCATTAATTGGTCCTTGTTTTTGTTTTTTTTCAGGGAGCAAGAGGGCCTAATGGCTCAGTTGGTGAAAAGGTAAAAAAAAAACAACTTTCTCCTCCTTCCTCGCCTTTCTTGGAGTTTACTATAATTGGACTGCTGGGTTGGAATATTGAACATATAAATGTCATGGAACAGAAAGACACCTCAAAGGAATTGCTCAGAGAAGGCAGAACAGCTGGGGATGGTGGGGAATAAACACCCTTCGATGATTTCTCCCTCTTCACCCATCCCTCCAAATGCATTCAAATGAATGCATCAGCTTATCTCCAAGTAAAATGTCAATTAGCAAGACAGCTGTTTCTGTACCATTAAGCAGTACTGATCAGAGAATTCATCAACCTAATTAACTTCAAAGAGTGATTTTCTGATTCAGGCATGCATGATGTTCCTTCCATGAGTGAACCCAGGGCTGGATAATCAGCCTGTCCTCTTTCCTACAGGGTGACCCTGGCAACAGAGGCTTACCTGGACCCCCAGGGAAACAGGGACAAGCTGGCCCTCCTGGGGTCATGGGACCCCCAGGACCTCCTGGACCCCCTGGGCCCCCAGGCCCTGGATGCGCAATGGGACTTGGATTCGAGGTATTTTCCCCCTTTTCTGTGGTTAAAAAAATGATGTATACTAAGGGCTTCTGGAAAGACCAATAAGCTAAACCCTGGTCCCAGTGCGGAGGCTATGCGGATTCCCTTGTGAGCCGCCAGCTTCCAGCACCACACCTGGCACAAGCAGGTGCTCAGGAACCGGATCTGAAATTCTCATTCTTGCTCCTTCCCCAGGAGACCGAAGGCTCTGGAAGCACCCAGCTACTGAATGAACCCAAACTCCCCAGACCAACGGCTGCAATTGTAGGTCACCTCTGAAACCTTCATTTATGAGGGTTGTCACACTGTCACGCTACAGCGAGGAAGCTGTGGGTTATGTCCTGGCTCTGCCACTTTCAAAAACTCACCTTCTCTGTGCCTCCAGCCCCCAGCTGTGCCATAGGGAAATGAGATGCCCTTTACAGCTTGTGTCTTTGAGGAGCAGCATAGAAGTTTTGCAGAAAACATGATGTGGAAAGAGGACTTGAAAATCATTTTTACCTCTCTTCATCTATTTCTCTCTCTCCCTCTCCCTCTTCATTCTCTTACAGCTAAGCATCTCTACTTTATTTCCTTCCTCCTGTTGCCCCATTCAATGCACACACTTTGCTCCAGGTGAAAGCACTGTGCTCCTGGCAGGTGCCCCTCCGTGCTGCCTCCAGGAGGTCCTCTTAGGAGGACCAGCCCCCTGGATCTCATTCTCTTTATTAAATGGGACCCAGAGATGAGCGCTTCAGTCTAGGAGGGAGCAGTGCAGCCCCTCCCATAACTGAACAAGCAGTCCTCTCTCGACCCCCAGAGGCAGAGGGCTCTGAGATGCAGGGTCAAGAGGACCCTCACCGGTTGCTGGGAGGAGCCCTCTGATTCTCTCGCTCTATGGGGTGTTGTTTCCTTCTGACTCCGGAAGGGAAATTTGTTGCTTATCCTTGATTCCCCTTGCCTGGGACAAAATCAGCATAAAAACTCAGGGGGAGATGGCGTTACGAGGGGGTAGATGGAGGTGAGCAAAGTGACTAGAAGAATATTTATGTTTATTTTTCCAGGGTCTCAAGGGAGAGAAAGGAGACCGGGGACCCAAGGTGAGGTTACAGAGCCAAGTTGGGGGTGGGAGGGCTTTCCAGCCTGGTTCTAGGGGCATTATCCCTGTACAGTAAACTTTTTCTCACTTCTCGCTGCTATGACCAGGGAGAAAGGGGGATGGATGGAGCTAGCATTGTGGGACCCCCTGGGCCGAGAGGGCCACCTGGACGCATCGAGACCTTGTCTAGTGTGAGTATCATCCAGGTCAGAGCTTGTCTATGTATTTTCCACCTTTGCCAAAGGGAAGAGAAGGTTGTTCATGACTTCAAAACTGCTAGCCATGCAGGGGGCATGTAGCGAGCACCTGGTGTTAGAACTTCCACCTGCCAGCACGCATCACCTCTCTGTTCCTCCCCTGGTACCACTGTTCTCCCACATGGTGCTTCCAGAATTGTCTCTTCTGATTAGCATCATTTGGGGTCAACTGAAAACGCAGGCTAGGAGCATTAGAGACGTTAGGGTCTTGAGGAAGGCCCAGACAAGCGGTGCACACCTTTCCCAGCCAGGTGCAGAGCACACTGAGAAATAAAGCCAACAATGAGGAGGTAGGCCCGGATGCCACCTTGATTACTGATGGAGGTTAGGCAGAAGGCCTCCACCCAATGGGAGAGCCACATGTTCCTGCCAATCAGACGGACTTGCCCGCAGGTTGCTGGATGTGCTTCCCGGAGGCAGGCAGGTCTGGAGGAAAGAAGTGTGGCTGAGCTGGGCATGCCCCTTGGTGCTTCCCAAACTGCCCATCAGGAAGGTCCCTTTACCTCTCCACGGAGGGGGTGCAGAGGCCAAGAGAAGCCAAGGATTACACCCTTCCTGTCAGAGGAAACATCTTTGTGTGCTCCCTTTGGGTGGTTCTTTGATAGTCTGTTAAAACTAAAACTAAAAATACCCCTTCTCCACAATCCCACATGGGAAGATGTCTGCACAAATGGAGGAAAGCATTCTCTTCCTAGCTCTCATCAGCAAGGAAGGTAGTAACTTCATCCTTCAAACCCCCATCATGTATAGCAATGGCCTGGTTACACGTCTGACTCCTCCACCTGCCCTCTAGAGCTTTTTTCCTTCTCTGTGTCCCCCCTGCTGGCCTCATAATGCAGGCTTAATCAGCGTTTGCTGGATGAAATGTTGGGTGCCATTGAAGTCTCTATTCCTATAATAAACACTCTGGCATAAGCACTCAGGAGCATGCACTCTGCATCAGGTCCATGCTAGATCCTGTGGGTGTAAAGATAAGTAAGGCCAGATGCAGTTGCTCACACCTATCATCTCAGCACTTTGGGAGGCCAAGGCAGGAGGATTGCTTGAGCCCAGGAGTTTGAGACAAGCCTGGGCAACATAGTGAAACCCTGCCTTTAATATTTTTAAAAGTTTCTAATTAAAAAAATAAAAAATAAATATAAGTAAGACAGAGTTCCTACCTTCAAGGAGCCCCCAGTGAAGTCAGAAGAAGGGCTGTAACTGAGAGGCAAAGGAACATAAATAAGGGAAAAGGGAGAAAAGACTGTTAGGGATATGAGGAATCAAGGAAGACTTCCTGGAGGAATATCTTTGAGCAGGGACTGGAAAGCTGAGAAGGATTTTACCAGGTAGGCACGGAAGACAGAACTTCGAAGGTTCAAGTGGTAGAGATGCCCTGAGCCAAAGCAGAGAGTAGGACAATGTGGTGTGCCCAGGCTCAGGGAGCTGACTGGCAGGGGTAGTGGGTGTGGGTGTGTGTAGAGAATGATGGGAATTGGAGAGAAGGCTGGAATGTGGGCCGGGACCAGATCAGGTCCATTTAATATTAAGATATCACATCATGAAAAATCCTGGCCCTTCAGAGAGAAATAACACTATGCTGGTAGACCACAGAAAGACAAGCCCCAAATAGCTGGGAAAAGGATGACTAAAGTTAGAAAGAAAAAAAAACACATGATTTTAAAAAATCAAATATGTGTAAGGGGGTGGGGAAAAAGGTAATCTCGTTTGCTTCTGGTAGAAGTGTAAATTGGCCCCTTTGGATGGCTCTTTGGCAGCCTTTAAAGCTAAAAATATCCATATTCCAAAATTCCACATGGAAAGATCTCCACGCAATATGGCCGAGTGAATAAAGCAAGTTGAGTAATACAGCCTGATGCCATTTATGTTAAATAACCACATGGACAAACACACACACACCAACACTGCTTTCTGTGGGTGCATATAATATGTATATGTTTAAACTCTAAAAAGAGAGAAGACATTTGTATATTGTGTGATTTAAAAATGAAGTAAAGGAGGAAAGTGCGAAGGCGGCTCAGAGCTGTTTTATAAGAAGGGGCGGGAGAGCCGCGTTTGGCAGTCAGCTGAGGGTGTTCTCGGTGTCTGCAGTGTTCCGCTATGCTGGGTGACTTTAATTAAAGCTTCACTGCCAGGAACAAGGCAGGACACATGCCATTCTTTGTCCTCATTGTCTGGTTTTTCTCTTTTCAGTCCTTGATCAATATCACCCATGGATTCATGAATTTCTCAGACATTCCTGAGCTGGTGGGGCCTCCGGTTGGTATCTACAGCTGCCCCTGAGTGTGGCTTTTACCCAGATGCCCCTGTTAAAACAAAGTCGGGTTGCTTTGGATTCCTTTTAGCTCCTGAAGCATAGAGCTAGAATATATCCAAGTAGAATAGAAAGAAAGCTTTGCATTTTTTGGAAAATTGCTTTCACATTAATTTGACCATGTGGAAAGCTGTGTCCGAAGCAGTGGAAGCTTCCAGTCCTTTGCACCAGAAATATGTGTCATGGAAAGCAGAGAATGCCAAGTAACAGCAGATTGACATCTGTTGCACACTTTTGGCCTGCTTTTATTTACATTATCTTATTTCACAGAATAGGAAGAACCTGGAGACACCTTTCCTTGTGGTCAAGAGAAATTGGAGCACAGGAGGAAATGGACTCATTCCAATCTTTATAGCTCCATTTTAGAGATCTGGAAATTATTTGTGTCTTAATTTCCAGATCTCTAAAATGGGGTTATAATATATATCAGAAATACACATTATTTTTGGCCAGGCACGGTGATTCACGCCGTACTCCCAGCACTTTGGGAGGCCTAGGCAGGTGGATCATGAGGTCAGGAGTTCCAGACCAGCCTGGCCAGCATGGTGAAACCCCATCTCTATTAAAAATACAAAAATTAGCCAGGTGTCGTAGCTCATGTCTGTGATCCCAGCTACTGAGAAGGCTAAGGCACGAGAATCATTTGAACCTGGGAGGTGGAGGTTGCAGTAAGCCAAAATCATGCCACTGTACTCCAGCCTCGGTGACAGAGTGAGACTCTGTCTCAAAACAAACAAAAAACCCAAATATACATTATTTCTGCAAGTTGGCAGAGTTGACCCATGGCACAATGGCCGTAAGAGAAAGGAAGCTTCCTTCTACAGCCTGTATAGTAAATCCCCATTGCATCTCCCAGCATCTGCTGGTCGTCAGTGGGGAAAGGAAGGAGCTCTGGGCTTAGGAGCCTTGGGGTTCTAGCCCCGTCTTCACACACCTCTCCAAGCCCCTGATTCTCTTCTATGATGACACCTCACCAGCCTTTGAGGCAGCTTGTAAGAAATGAAGGATGTGAAACTGCTTAGCATACTGTGACACTCTGTGCAAGTCACTGCTGGAGACAGGTTTATACCTTTACAACTGTGCAATGCAGATGTCTGTTGGGTCCGCCCCTCCTACAGATCCCCATGAGATTGCCCCGAACCCCATTTTTCCATGTCCAGGGGAAAATCCAGTGCTGTCCCAAGATTCCTACAAATATCTGCAGGTTCCTCTGGTACCAGCCTTCTCCCTGCTGAGTGACCTCTCGTTGTGAGCTATCTCCCTGTCTCCTCTGTACTGCATCCATTTGATTTCTATGAAAACAGATTTTCCAAAATACCCCAGTAATCAAAACCTAGAAGAAACCAGCTCACAAACAAAAGTTTCATCCCAAGAGGACTTTGTTTTTCCCAAGCTATTGGAGGTTTTGGGTATTAGGTAGGTGGATACTGAAGCAAAATACAGGTGAAAACCAGAGATTGGGCATCCCTGTCCTCACAGTCCCTGGGCCTTGTCCACCTGCATTACCACGTCTTCACCCCTTCTCTCTCTTCCTCACTTCCTTCCCTGTTGCTGTCCTCCCCTTGGCAAATCCAGACCTTCACAGGGCCCCTTCGTCCCTAATGCTGTCTCATTCCTTCTTCCCCACTGTGGGAACATGCTGAGGCCTTCGGAAGGGAGTGGGAGGGAGGTGGTCCTGCTGACTCGGGGAATGCTGCTCCTAATCCACATACTTTCTCTTTGGTGTGTCACAGGGGCCAGACGGGTTGCCTGGGCTGCCAGGATTTCCAGTAAGTACCATCCTAGCCCTCTTCTATCTGTGCCCCGAGGCTGCACTCATTCTGTTGCTTTCACCTGGAATGGCATTTCCTCCATCTCTGCATGACTGAGCTCCAGTGGCATCTTGTTTATCAACTTTTTCTGGGTGCTCCCACCTGGAGGTGTCCCCTTCTTTAAGACCCACAAGGCTTTATTGACACCACTCCTGTGGTTCTTTTCTACCTTAAGTAACAGTTTATTTGTGCCCTTGCCTTTTTTTTTTCTTGACCATCTTATGAACAGCTTGTGGAGGGCTGGGTCCTACTCATCGCTCTCTATCCAGGACCAATAAAAGCCTGAGCCAGCGGGTTGGCTTGCTATGAATGAAAGAGGATGAGGCAAACATTTCAAGTAGATAAATCCCTAAATTTCAAGTAGATAGGATGATGGCAGTGGAGGAGGCATAAGGGAGGGGAACCATGGAATAGACATCTAATAATTAATCATCTGTGTGCACCCCATGGGGCTTTCACCATGAAAAATGAAAACATGCTTCTGTTTAGAAAGAGATTAGTTTTGCCTAAAACTTTGAGCCTGTCTAAAAGTAAGGCCTAGCTTCAGTGTGGTACCCGAATGTCTTCTTTCCTTTTTTATTTCTTTCTTGCTTGCTTGCTTTCCTTTCTCGCTTCCCTTCCCCTTCCCCTTCCCCTTCCCTTTCCCCTTCCTTTACTTTGTTTTGTTTTTTTTTTTTTTTTTTGAGATGGAGTCTTGCTCTGCCACCCAGGCTGGAGTGCAGTGGCATGATCTTGGCTCACTGCAACCTCCGCCTCCTAGATTCAAGCAATTCTCCTGCCTCAGCCTCCTGAGTAGCTGGAATTACAGGCACGTGCCACCATGCTTAGCTAATTTTTGTATTTTTAGTAGAGGCAGGGTTTCACCATGATGGCCAGGCTGGTCTTGAACTCCTGACCTCATGATCCGCCTGCCTCAGCCTCCCAAAGTGCTGGGATTACAGGCATGAGCTACCATGCCCGGCCTGTACTGACCTGGATGATTTCTCCAAAGCACTGCATCTCTGAAAGGCCCAATGCCAATGGGTGACATGCACTGCTTCTGGATAAATGAAGGAAATTTATCAAAAATGTAACAGAAATTTGCTCTTGATGGTAGAATGATCAGTGGCATTTTTTTCTATTACTTTATAATTTTCTGAACTTTTTATTTATTTATCTATTTTGAGGTGGGGTCTCACCCTGGTTGCCCAGGCTGGAGTGCAGTGGCTCACTGCAACCTCTACCTCCCAAGCTCAAGTGATCCTTCCACCTCAGCCTTCCGAGTAGCTGGGACTACAGGCATGTGCCGCCATACCTGGCTAATTTTTTGTATTTTTGATAGATATGGTGTTTCACCATGTTGCCCAGGCTGGCCTGGATCTCCTGAGCTCAAGCAATCTATCTCCCAGCCTCCCAAAGTGCTGGGATTACAAGCATGAGCCACTGTACCTGGCTGATTTTCTAAACTTTTTACGTTTTCTAAAGGTACATATCATATAACACCAAACATACATGCTAAGCAGACATTAAAAAACAGAAGAGAGAATGGCAACCATGACCTCATGACCAAGACCATGACTCTTGGTTAGCAGAAGAAAAGGTCAGACCCCTAAGCTCCATCCCTGGCTTGCCTGCTCCAATACCTGGTGCACATTTCAGAGCACATTCTCCTCTAAAAGAATGGTCCTGTGATCCCAAGGGAGTCCCAGGCTCTGCAGAAGAGCCTCCAGGTCTCCCACTGCAGGGAGTAAGGAGGGGGCCAAACAGGCACATTCCAGGCCACTGACCTTCAGTAAGGGAAGCTTCGTTGGACATATTTTTATATATTGGGCTTTCATTTGAGACTTTATTTGGGGGAAGGAAAGAAAAGAGTTTCACTGCTAAACAATAATAACAAATAATTGAAAGCCACTGCCATAATTGGTATTTCACTCTTTCATCCAGAAGACAAGACAGGAAACTGTGAAAAGTTAAAATAGCAAGAAAGTGTTGAAATGCCTTTTTGAGGCAGATGTGGCTGTGTGAGTCATCGTCACAGGCATTCAGTGTCTGTTGGAGTTGAGAAGAGGTTGTCTCTGGTCAAGTGTTTGTGGATTTGGTTCCACAGAGAGGTGGGTGGGCATTCCTAAGGGGGGGTGGCGTGAGTGCTGGTGCAGAGGCAATGGGGGAGTGCAGAGGCTGCAGGAAAGGAGTCAGCCTGATGCTGTGGGAGATGAGATGTTGATGTCTGGCTGGGATGGGCTGGGGTGCCAGGCTAAGGTACCTGGGTTCCATCTCATAGGTAGTGGGGAGCCAGAGAAGGGGTGGGAGTTGTGAAAGGGGATGGTAGAGGAGGCGGGCTGCAAGGTGGCCTGGAGAAGCCATGGGGCAAGCAGAGGCAGCAGGCCCAGGTAATAGGCTGGGTCAGTAGTGCCCAGTTGGAGGAAACCAGCGTTCAGAGAAGTGTGACTATCTTCTTTCTACCAGACCACAATTTCTGGACCACTTAAGGTTAAGAAAATGTCATGGATACACTGACAATTGTCATGGATAATCATGACTTCCACCTGCCTGGGGGATGGCAGTGTCTATTCCACTGTTTGGAAAAAAATATATTTCTAATTGGTTAATGCATTTTAGTCTTAACAAACAACCAAATATTATACAACAATTCCTTCCAGGGCCCTAGAGGACCAAAAGGTGACACTGGTTTGCCTGGCTTTCCAGGACTAAAAGGAGAACAGGTAAGAGGGGTCCAGTTATCTGGGTGGGATTGGGCTCTGGAATTTGCTAAACATTTCAGTTTGGCTGAAAATAGCTATTAACTTTTTTCTTCTTTGAGATACAATTCATATGCCATAAAATTCTCCCCTTTAAATTGTCCAATTCAGTGATTTTTGGTGGGCTCATAAAGTTGTACAACCTCATGAACCACTCAGTAATTCTAGAACATTTTCATTGTTCCAGAAAGAAACCCCATACTTTTTAGCAGTCACTCTCTAGCTGTTAACTTTTTTAATCTCAAGGTTCTCCATGAGACAAGAAGGCATGAAGTAGGTAGTGAAACTGATTTTTACCATAATTTGGAAAGAGATCAACACTCCTTTGTTCTCACACACACTGTGCTTTGTCTAGCCAGCTTTTGAGCATCCCTATAGAACATGCACTGCCTGAGGACAGGCATGCTGCCAGCTTCTTTTCCATCGCTCCAATGCTAATATGGGGCCTGGTATACAAATGGTACGCAAAGCATTTGTTGGACGAAAGCATGTGTAATTAATGAATAGAACAAATGTTAATATTTATAAATTATAAGTTTGCACTCTGCAACTGAATGACAGTCTGGGTCCAAAATCTCTGACATAAATATTTAGCACACAGAACAGCTCCCAGGGTACCACATCCATTGTTGTGCTTGTATTCTTTTGTGTTTGCTTCTTAGAATTAACTTTCCAGTTGGTTTTTATAGATAAGGGGAAGAGCGACATCCGTGAACAGATTCATGTGTTCACCCATCCATGTATATACTCATCCATCTTTCATCCACTGACCCCTGCAGTGTGCCAGGCAGTTTCCTGTGCTTGGCACTAGGGATGTAGAAATAAGATGAGGAAGAGATATGCAAAGAGCTAACAGAGCACATGCTTACAGCTGGGATGGAGCTCTGTGCAAAGCCAGTGGGAGCATACTGGGCACCCCCCTGAGCCTGCCATGGGGAGTCAAGAAGGGTGGGTATGCTCTCCGGGATGGGGAACTTAGGCTCCTCTCATTCTTATCTCCCTTACCATTCTATAGTACAGTGGCCTCCAAGGAGGAGAGGGCCTCCGATATCTAGTGGACCACTGCTCCAGGGCATGGAGGGTTTGATGTTCTGGGTGAAGGTTTGGCATCACGTGGGGGTGTGTAGGCCTGCGGAGGTGGACCAGGGCTGGCCAGCTCAAGGCTTGGGAGGAAACCCCGTCAAGCAAGAGCAGCTCTTGCTTTAAACACTCTGTTTCTTATGTGGTGAAGTCAGACGAATCTAGAGGGGTGGACGTGACACTCCCACCCCCAACCTCCTGCCACCTTGAATGACTAGTGCAGGCACCCAGGCGGCTGTGCTCCAGCCATTGCAGCAAACGCACTTTCTCTCACTCTGCCTCTAATGCTTTTGTGCTTGCTTCTTCTCCCTGCTGGCGTGCTCAGGACTACCTTTCCTCACCAGCGGAGTGGTAAGATCTAAATACCAGGTGTGGGCTTAGGGGGATGGAAAAAAGAGGCTGCTCTGCTTGCTTTGATGCCACTCTCTTAGCTATTCCCAGCCCCATTGAAAGGAGACTTCTGTGTGGCTCAGCCCTGCTCCCCAGGGGCCAACATTGAAGTTCAGGGCCAAAGCCCCAGAGTCACATAGATTTCTGCACAAGCGTCTTCTCAGCAGCCTCCTAGCATAGTAGATGGCTCTGCTGAGGACAGGACTGGGGGCAGGATACTGTGTTCTTGCCACCAGTCTACCCATCACCTATTTTCCAACAGCTGGGATAGCTTTGCCTAACCAAGTACGTGTTTGCACAGGGGCTTAGAGTTTGGAGGCAACATTGCATATGGAGACACGAAGCCTCCATGTTGAGAGAGGCTTCTAGTTTCTATACCTTCATCTCTTTCCTAATGTCAGGTGTTTTAACAAGAATAAGTATTCTTGATGGGAACAGTTCTCAGGCTGAGTTGCTAGGAAAGCAAGCTATCAAATACATTGTGAGCCAGAGGTTCCTTGAGGGCACCGTGTGGCAGGAGATAGACAGGACCGCTCTGGGGCTGGATCCTGGAGGGTTCAGAATGAGAATGCAAATCTGTCATCAGTGGGAGCCCTGGAGGGGCGTGGAAGACAGGACTGTCCTGTTCTGTAGACAGTAACTCTGATGGTGCATAGAGGGAATGGCTAAGAGAACATTCATTCATTTAGCTGGCTGTTGCAATACTCTAGCAAGAGGTAATGTTGCAGCAGTGGGGCTTCAAGTAGGATGAAGGCAAGAGAAATAAATCATGGCAGTAGGACTAACAGGTCTCTGTACAAGGTGGCAAGGAGGAGTCTCTGCATAAGACTCTCTGGACAGGGTGTTAAGGAGTCCTGACTTCACTGAGATGTTTTCTGAATTGCAGGGTGAGAAGGGAGAGCCGGGTGCCATCCTGACAGGGGATGTTCCCTTGGAAAGGCTAATGGGGAAAAAGGTAATTATGTCACCAGACCCTGCAGGAACATATCTGCCCCAGCTCCCCGGGAATCTTTGTTTCTGTCCCAAACAGTGACAAGTACATATCTTCCTCTTTTAGGGTGAACCTGGAATGCACGGAGCCCCAGGCCCAATGGTAAGCCAGAGTGTCTCTTAGCTGGATCTGGACTGGGGTTTGAAGCGTTTTTCATACTTTGATTTGATTAGATTTGGTTGTCCCAGTTATAAAAATTCAAAGATGTGGCAAAATGTGCATATATTAGGGTAAGGCTAACTACAATTAAATAAACTTCTCAGTGATTTAACACAATAGCAGCCTCTTTCTCCCTCTTGCAAAGTCCACTGTGGTTGTTCCCAGCTTGGCATCTCTCCTCCAAGAAGTGACTCAGGGACCCAGGATGCTTCCATTCTCTGACTGTGCCATCTTGTGGTTTCAGGGTTGCGTAGGAGCTGGCAGGCTGAAGTTGGGGAGGGGGAAGAGATTGCGGAAGATAATAAACATCACTTCCGGCACATTCTATTGGCCAAAATTCAGATGCTTGGGGCCTCAGAATGTAGTTCAGCTGTGTGTTCAGGAAGGAGAGGTGTACTTGCAGTTATACCACAGAGCTTGCCAGCTAAAGATGAACAATTGCCCAGGAAACCATCAAATGGACCCCACAAAACCTCTCTGGAATTTTTGATTCTGGTGTGAATATGCTACTCTTTTGCTATGAGACCTTGTGCAAGGACTCTTCTCTCTCTGGGCTCCTGTTTTCCTATCTGCACACTGAAGGGATTGAATCAGTACTAAATGATATTAGGGCCCTTCTGGCCTTACTGCTCTGGGAATCCATAACCCATATGGGCTTCTGAGCAGCTCTCACCATTTCTCTCAAGGGTGAGCCCTAAACTTACTTCCCTGTCATATATTCTTCCCCAAAGAGCAAAGAAAGTTCAGGTGTAGAACATTCTCTGTGGGTCAGATGGTACTGATACTTCAGATAGAGGGTCATCTCATTTCATCTTCACAACCTTCTGTGGGTTGTGACCCTCAGAATCCTTATTTTATAGATGAGGAAACTAAGGCTCAAGGAGGTTAAGTAACCTGCCCATGTCACACAGCTCATAAGTGGCAGAGTGAGATTTGAGGCCAGCCTGTCAGGTTCTAGGTCCAGTCTCTTCTCGAATGAACCTCACTGCCTCCAATGAACATTTGAAACATTGAACATTTGAAACATTTTGGGCTGGAGAATTCTATACAAGTTTGTTCGGTTGAAGTTGGATCTCCAGTATGGGGAGAAAGGACCTCACATTTCTGTAACAGACTTGTATCGTTGAAGAATGGCCTGTAACCTTTGAGGTAAATCTTTCAAAATACCTTCTGAGGCCTTTGGTCCCTGAAGTCAGGCAGAGTGGACACCCAAAGTCAGGTAGCTGAGGGCTAAGACAGACTGAGAGATTCTTGCATTAACCACTGGTAAACCACCTACTAACCTCCAGTCCTGTGGAAAGCACAAATAGTTAGTGGTGGGGGCCAGCAGGCTGCTGCAGATGCCATGGCGGTGTTTCCTACTGAAGCCCACCTTGGGTACAACTTGCCAAACACAGGCAATAAGCGGCACCTTCTTCTAATTTGCGTGAAGATGCCGTATGGGCTAGCTGTGGCCCTGCTGACCAGTGTAGCTTGTAACTCTTTCTCAGATTCATGAGTGTCCTGTTACACAAAGTGTAGACCATTCGCCAGCATCACTGACATTAGTTGGAAGCTTCTTAGAGCTGTAGAACCTCAGGCCCCATCAAGACTCACTGGATCTGCATGTCTAACAAGATCCAGGTGATTCTTACACACATGGATGTTTGGGAAATGTATTAGTCCATTCTCACGCTGCTATGAAGAAATACCAAGACTGGATGATTTATAAAGAAAAAAGGTTGAATCGACTCACAGTTCCACATGGCTAGGAGGCCTCAGGAAACTTACAGTTGTGGTGGAAGGCACCTCTTCACAGGGCAGCAGGGGAGAGAATGAGTGCCAGGAGGGGAAATGCCAGATGCTTATAAAACCATCACATCTCATGAGAACTCATTCACTATCACAAGAACAGCATGGGGGGAACTGCCTCTATATTCCAATTACCTCCCACAGGGTCCATCCCATGACACGGTTATGGGATTACAATTCAAGGTGAGATTTGGGTGGGCACACAAAGCCAAACCATATCAGGAAGTGTTGCACTAGACCGTACCAACCAAGTGGCCTGTGCCCTGTCAACCCCATCTGTCTTTGCTTTTCTTTCCCTCAGAGTAATACAGACTAGGTACTTTATGTACTGACCTGTTTCAACTCAGTTTTTATTTGCCATTTTTCAGAGCATGGCTATGTATGTTAATGGTAGCAGGAAAAGGGACTTGGAGTGCCCCAGACCTAAACCAGTCATTCCTCTGGGAGGCAGAGCAGACCCAGCTATAGAGTTGGAAAGGCACAGAACAAGAATAGAATATGTTCTAGGAAGAGGTACATCATCACTGGCATTGCCAGCCAAATAGTTTGCATCCCAGACACTGGAAGGCAGGAGATTCCTGAAGGTTACAGCAGAACAGTGGCTCTAGAAGCCTGTGGTCCTGGAAAGCCAGCACTGAAATAGGGTCCATGGTCAGGAACTCAGCTGGAGGACTGAGGTGTCAGACCAAGACTCGGGTTCCTAGGGGAAAGTTAGAGCAAGGAAGGAACCAAATCCTAGAGTGGGTTATCAGGCCAGGCTGGCCTGAGGGATGAGGCAAGGCTGTGATGATTGCAGGATTCAATGAGCCCTGGGACATACGACCTAGGACAGAGGTCTGTGTTCTGGGCTGTCCCAGCGCCTGGCTACCAGGGAGCTGAGGCCCTGACCTACTCACCTCTTCTTCCTTAGTCAGTCCTGACTGCGAGGGGCTGGGTCCAGAGTCTGGGGTGGGCTGGAGCCTGCAGGAAAGCAGAAGATGGTGTGGGCTGAGCAGTGCTTCTAGCCAAGATCAGAGAGGCTGCAGACAAGGAGGCAGCAGGCAGGGGCTTCCACCCAGCTCCCTGCCCTCCTTCCTCCTGTCAGTGGATCATCATCACCATGGTCTGCAAAAGCAGGCTTGCACCCCTCATTTCCCTGAACCCAGAGTTCCTGTTCTTTTCTTATCTGGTGTTTATCTTGCCTCTAGGGGCCCAAAGGACCACCAGGACACAAAGGAGAATTTGGCCTCCCCGGACGACCTGTAGGTATCGGTGTTCATTGGACAGGCTGGAGGGGGAGGACATGTGAGCCAGGCTGGCCTGTGGGCAGATGGTTTACTGAGGCATCTGCTGTGGGTTCCAGGGTCGCCCAGGACTGAATGGCCTCAAGGGTGCCAAAGGAGATCCAGGGGTCATTATGAAGGTGAGTCACCCGAGGGATGGAGCTGGAGGTTGGCGTCCAGAGAGGGTGACAGAGCGTGGGGTCCACAGAGCAGGGCCTGTAGACTGAATGTTCAGAAATATTGTTCTTCTTTCTTCACTGCCACTGCCAAAGGCCCCCCACCCAGTTCTGTCCTTCAGCTCCCTCTCAGGAGGGTCCTGCCACCTAAAGCATCTTGGTGGAGAATAGACTTTCTCATGTAGGCCCCGGAGGGTGTAGGGGAGAAAGGGATCTGGTCATGCTCAGAAAATGTGGCTCCAAATCCCAGGGCCTCTAACTCCAGGGTAATATCACCTCTTCCCTCCTTTACACAGTCCCAGCGATCACTCCCATCACTAGGGGCTCAGTGAGTGCTGGAGTCGGTATCAAAGGCAGGTCAACCACTCAGGTGGGCCTCCCAGGTTGGCAAACTCGGGGCAGCAGCAGGGGCCTGGGGCTAGGAGAAGGAAGCCAGTGTTTATTGAGCAGCTGCTATGTACCAGTCACTGTGCAAAGTGCTTTTAAGGACAGTTTCTCATTTAGTCTTGGTGATAACTATTGCATGAGACTTAATGCAGGTGTCTTGTTTTACGTAAGAGGATACTGGATCTCAGATGTGTTGGTTTAAAAAAAAAAAAAAAGAGGATACTGGGCCTATAGCAGTCAAGGCACCCACCCAAGGCGACCCAGCTAATAAGCACTGACCAAGATGGAAAAACAGCTCCAAGTCTATTCTCCTTCTGTTTGTGCCACACTACTTCTGCTTTGTATGCCCAGAAATCCAGAAATATAATTTTCCTGAAGCATTAGGGGTTGACTCTCGCTCACCTAGCCCACTGGAACCAGCAGGTAAACCAGACGCTGATGCCTTCATTTAGAGTGATCAGTGTGCCCTCTGCATGGGCTGAACTCCTCATGCCTGCCCTCAGAGCCTCACCTCTCCTGCTGCAAGCTCCTGCCTCTAGGCTTAGAGAAGAAACTGTTGCATGGTATTAAGGCCAACCTGGCCTCACTTTGAAAATGACTGTGCTATCCTACAAGAGTTTTGCATTTATGCTTGCATTTCTGAGGTACATTCCCTCAGGCACTATATCACCTGAGGGACCCCCACAGTCTACTCCCACCCCTATACTGGGAACGCACTGATAGGGAGGCCTTAGGGTCAGTATCAACTGGGAGTCAGAATCTCGGTTGCAGTCTCAGTTCTGCTATAAGTTGCTGTGTGGTCTTGTGCAGGTCACCTCCCCTCTCTGGGCGTCATTATCTGCATGTGTTAACCAGAGACAATACTTATTGCCCTGCCATCTTCCCTGTGGTTTGTTGTGAAGATACAGTGAGGACAGGGACATAGAAGTGCTCTGTGGCTCCCGGTCCAGCCTGCGGGAGAAGCTGGTTGGCTTCAGCGAACTCTCCTTTCCTTCCCGAGTTCCCAAACTCTGGAGGAAGTGCCCTGCAGCTGCCCCTGCACTCGCAACAGCCTGAACTAATGGAATGGCCTTTTGTTCTTCCTTCAGGGCCCACCTGGCTTACCTGGTCCTCCAGGCCCCCCTGGGCCACCTGGAGCTGTGATTAACATCAAAGGTGTAAGTTGGCGTGGGGTGGGAAGACGTTCCCGACTGGCCTGAGCTGCGTCGGCTGTCCTGGTGAGCTCACCTCTCTCGTTCTCATTACCTACAGGCTGTTTTCCCAATACCCGTCCGACCACACTGCAAAATACCAGTAAGTAGCAACCACTGCCTTAAAGAGCAGGCTTTGGCAGAGATAGCAACTCAGAGAAAATGACCAGTCTTTGTCTTGGGCCCTTTCTGTCCTCAGATGTCCTCTCTGATGCCTTCTATCCCCTAAGTGTAGACCCTTAAGTGACTAGAAGCTTTTAGATAACAGATCATGGCAATGAAATACACTGGCTCTTGTAAGGGTGCACACGTGGTGAGGTGTTTCTTTTTACACAATCTAAAAAGCAGTGGCTTTTGTTATTGTGACCACATTAGCTTCATGCTTGGAGCAGTATAATGCAGGGAAAAATAGACCCCTTAGAAAATGTAGATAAGAAAACAAGCCATGCCAGCTCATGATCTGTGCGTTGGGAATTTAGGGCTAAAATCTGTAACTACGCTGTGCCCGTTCCCAGTGATCACGTGACTGCACAGCACACAACACTGACAGGCAGGACTCATCTCTCCCGCTTTATAGTAAGGAAACAAACTGTGACTCAGAGAAGCTCACGGGCTTGTCCAAGGTCATGGGACTTGACTGAGCTGGGACCATAACTCAGGTCTCCTGACCAGCAGGCAGCAGGCACAGACACTGGGATTCTGTGGGGTCAGGCACTTGCCCGGCCCCGCAGCCATTGAGTAGCTCTGTTTCTGATGTTTTACCCCTAGGAAGAGAGTCAGATATCTGTGAGAAAACCCAGAGGGGAGGGTGGGCCCTGTGAACAGGCATTAGTCACAGAACCATGCATACTCATTCTCTCATTCATTCAACAAATATTTATTGAGCACTTATGGAGTGCCAAGTACTCTGCTAGGCCCTGGAGATACAAGGCTGAACTAGACGGGCGTGGCCTCTGCTCTCAGGAGCTTGCAAATTACAATTTAGAAATATTCTTTGAAGTGGGTTCATAATTGATGCCTGTTGTAGGTGGTGCTAGGGCTTGGGTCAGAGGCTTCAAAATGACTCAATTTGGCTGCGTGTTTGTGCAGACATCTGGCTAAGTCTAAATGCTGAGGCATCCAAGTCTGCAGCCCAAGGCCTGGGAACTCTGGCCTGGAGGGCAGGAACCACCTATGTCAGGTGACTAAGGGGCTCCTGGCTCTACATGGAGACAGCAGCAACCAAGTGTGTGTTTAAATCCATGGCCTGAAGAGAAACATAAAATATCAGTGCTAGAGTGACCTTCCTGGGCAGCCACTGCATCCCACCTCCTTATCACACAGGAGAGACCAGAGCCCAGAGAAGCAAAGGGCTGGCTCCAGGTCACACAGTGAGTTAGCACAGAAGCCACTCCTAACTAACATCCCACTGAACGAGCCACAGCACAGCACTTGACAAATTTCAGAGTGCTGTAAAAATGCTACTGCAATTATCATACCTGCACCAGGACCTCTTGCAGTAACCATGGTCTTTGGGGGTCATGGGGATACCTAAAAGAAAGAAAAGATAGGCTCAAAGCATTTTTAGTAAGATTTTTTATTTCATATGCCTGACTAGATACAACAGAAGCTGGGTCATGGACATTTCTTGACCAACTCTCAAAATGGACATTTTGAAACAGAAATGCTTCCTCTCGCCACCAGCATTTCACGAGCCCCTTCTAGTTTTAGCTCCTTCCAACACCCAAATCATTTACAGCTCCTGTCTCTAGCAGAGGAACTTTATCAGCATAGCCTGCAAGATAACAGCTTGGAAGTTAACCTTCATCCTTAACTTAGAAATGTTTTTCCTGGAAGATTCTCTCCCGACTCCCATCTTCTCTTGGTGACCCCTGAGCAGCTTGTGACCCTCCACCCATAAGCATAGAAGGATTTTGGCATCAGATGGATGACTTTCCACACATTTACTGGAAAGAAGCCAGGTTTCAAGTGGCTTTGTCTTAATAGAGAAGGATGTCTTAATGCAGGCATCTGGGGGAAACTGGGAAGGAACATTATCTAGAACAGCTTGGACCCCAGACCCCTGGAACCCAATGAGGAGTCCAGAATAGCCACCCGCCCCCCTATCTAATGATAACCCCCTTTGCTAATTTACCTGCTCATGATGCTCATCTCTGATTAGATGCAATAGCTAAGTTACTGGCTGACCCAGCTTCACAGCTGAGCACCTCACTTGTTCAGATGCTTGAGCTCACACATGAATCAATCCCGAGTGATAAGAAAGGAAGACAAGAATGCTCACAGTTGGCCAAACCAACACTTGCCACGATTTGTGGTCTTGAACTTTGGGCTTCCCTAGGGCTGAGTTTTTTTGGCCAGTAGGTCTCAGCTCTTTCTCCCTAACTCAGCTACATCATGGATCTTCCAACTGAAATGGGATGTCTGTGCATTGAGAACTCCTGGGACCCAGGGCTCTGGGGCACTCCAAAGCCAAAGGAAGGCCCGACTCTGCAGCATTGCCTCTTTTGTTACATGTCCCCGGGGCCAGTGGCTGCCTGTGTCTGCCAACACCAGAGCAGAGCTTGCAGTGCCTGACCTGGCCCTCTTCTCTTTCCAGGTCGGTACTGCTCATCCTGGGAGTCCGGAGCTCATCACCTTTCACGGTACACGCTACATTCTCCATCATTTGTTTCTCTGGGACATATCCTTAAGGAAGGCAGTTTTCTTTGCCCAGTGTTGGGCGCAGACTAGCCAGTTGGGAAGGTCTAACTGTATATTGTGGGGTTGTGGGGGGCAGCTGAGCCAAGGCTGTGGGGCTGTGCACCTCTCTTTGGTTTGGTCACACGTGTGTCTGTTCTGCCCATCTTAGCCTAGCCTCCTGGTTGGCAGCAAGCACTCTGTTCTTCAATTATTCACTTGTTTATGAAACATTCACTGATGCCTACTCCTTACTTGGTATGATCCGCATTGGACTAAGGCAGATTCCAAGAGCCTGGGAAATGTCTTTCCTGCCTCTCAGGCTCTTGGAATCTATTAAGTGAAACTATTTTAAAAACCAAGAGCTGATCAGGGAAGGGCCATGGGAGCTCAGGAGACCCTTGCCTCAATGTCCATGCAACTTTGTAAGCATCTCTTGGGAGCTCCTTAGAAACACAGAACTTCAGGTCCCACCCTAGACCTGCTGAGTCAGAACCCGCATTTTAACCACCTCCCAGGTGAGGTGTGTGCACAGCAAAGTGAGAAGTGCTGGCTCAGAGGGTTTGATTAGGAGATGTCAGCATGTTCATAGCCACATACAGGAGCTTTGCTATGGCACATCAGAGAGGGACAGGCCAGGGGACAGGGCCTGCAGGTGAGCAGTCACTCTGGTCCCCCTGTCCCCACACATGCTGTCACACCACTTGGGGTTTAAATTGGGGAAGGCCCTTTTCCTTCAATACTCACCTTCAGCTTGGCCGCGTACCCTGGCCCACCAGGTGGTGGTATCCCTGATGATATCTGGCCCCGTGGTTTTTCTGTCACTTCTGCTTATCTAGCCCAGCCTGTTTCCAAACACTATACTTAGATTCAATTCAAGGCTCCCCGTCCCCCTGGTGCAAGGTGAACCTTGGGGAGCAGGGGATGGAGCTGGATTTGTTTCTTAGTTCCCCAATTATTCCTCTTCCCTGTGAGCCTCCCGTGGAAGTAGGGGGAGGGAACAGATCTTTCTGGATGCCACAATGTCCTGCTTACTGTGTGCAACTGCTACTGCTCCGCTCACTGCTGGTGCACTTGCTGTCTTCTCGTCTGATCACCGCTATCTGTGGGCTCAGTGTGGGTGAAGGAGGCCCCATGGGCCCCACTGCCCAGGTCATTGGTCTCACACAGCATCCCCAGGGTTGGCAAGGCCTCAATAGATGTAGCTGTGGCTCCCTGATGACCCCCTGCTGACACCATCTTGCCTGTGATGCTCACATTCCCTCCCCCTCATTGGGAAAGCCCTCACCCTCACCCTCATCTACATTTTGTAGCCCCATCTCTAGGCTCAAGAGCATTGGTGGGTTGATCTGCCTCATTCCTCTTGGGAACGAGGAATTCAAAGACCCAGTATCCACCCTACCCATCAAGGTGGGAAAAGGGAACCACTTCCCTTCCCAAGCAGTGCTCTCCCAAAAGGCTTTTTTCCATGCCCCTTCCCACATAAAGAGTTGAGGGGAAAGGTGGATATGGGACACCAGTTCTGCAGAAATGGTGTTTCTCATGAGTCCTGTGGGGATGCACAACACTGCATGGTGGGCATTCTCACAACTTTGTAAGTAGAAAACTTAGCGCCCTTGGATGCCCTGTACAGGAACTCCAGGGAGGGCCCTCTCCTTCCCTCATACCCCCACACTGCACAGGCCTGGATGAGATGACTCTGGAAGATTGACATGGCATTGAGCCTCTGTCTTCATTTGTGAAACTGTCCAAACCAGGGTCAGCCCCAGCCCCTGCTGGGCTCCCAGGATGCACAGCTGGAACCTCAGTGAGAGCACAGATTTCCTCTTGTCTTGCGTTACTGTGAGCTGTCTGTCTCCCGATAGACTGAGCTTTTCAAGGTTGAGAATGTGTCTGAAGCATGTACCTCTGCCCTCTGTATGATTTTACCTTGCTGATTTCTCCGGAGGGCTTTGTTTGAGTGGACTTTGCTCAATGAGCTCGGTTTGCAAACCTGTTTCAGAAAGATTTCATATAGAATGAAGGTGATTTTCCACTTTTTTTTTTTTAACATGTATGTGTTTGGTGGCAGGTGTTAAAGGAGAGAAAGGATCCTGGGGTCTTCCTGGCTCAAAGGGAGAAAAAGGCGACCAGGGGGCCCAGGGACCACCAGGTATTCCAGCTCTTGTTCTCAATCTTGCCTTTGATTTTTTGCTCCTGAGAGCAAATGCAGCTGAGAAATGTGACCTAGCCAGAGGGTAAGACTAATGATATTCCATCCTGAACACAAGCTCCGCTGGGTTCTAGTGAGACCCAGGTATGTCCAATATGGAACACTGTTAAGAGAGACCAGAAAATCCAATTATCCATGTTTTATATGCAAAACAAGCCCAAAGAGGGCCAGGGACCTACGTGGGATCCGACAGCACTCTGGGTTGATGGGCTCACACTAGCACATGTTTCTGCTTCCAAGCAGACTCTGTTAGCCTGCCTGGTGCAGAGTCACTTCCACCAAGACGTAACTGTGGTTGCCAACTTAGAACCTTTTTTTAATTGCTGAAATTATGATGGTGAATTTTATGAAGCATTTCTTTTCAGGTCCTCCACTTGATCTAACTTATCTGAGACACTTTCTGAACAACTTGAAGGTAAGTGTTTCTCTACCAACATTTGGCCTCTGTTTTTCATGTTTTGGTTTATGTCAGAGGCTGAGCTCATCCCACTCTTACTGAAATATTCCTGTGTTCTCTGCTTCCAGGGGGAGAATGGAGACAAGGGGTTCAAAGGTGAAAAAGGAGAAAAAGGAGAGTTTAATGGCAGCTTTCTTATGTCTGGACCTCCAGGCCTGCCCGGAAATCCAGGCATGGCTGTAAGTAGTGACCCCTCCAAGTTATCTTCCCCAAGGACTTACAGCTTTCCCAGAAGCCCCCAATGGGACTAAGCAGTTAGGGCTAGTCATTGTACTGTAAGCTGGAGGCAAGGCTTGGGGATCAGCCAGCTCTCCCACCATCCTTGCTGATTAATGGGGAAGTTGGCTGAGGTCCCTGGAGGGAAGGTAGCTGGCCTAGGCTACATGAAGCCACACTACCTTATTCATGACATTGTTGGAAAATTCACTCCACACAAAGAATGATTAATGGTGAATGCATCAGATAACAGCAGCAGAATGGAAGGTAAGGGAGATATTTTTAGAGGAGCCATTTGATTCTTCTGAAATTTTTTCAAAGAAGGAGCTCCTAGCTAGGTGTGATTTTCCTAGGATGAGAGGCTTTTCCAGGTGAAAGGAGAGGAAGTCAAGCTGTGCCTCCAACAACAATATGACCAGATCATTGACCTTTGGTCCCAGAGCTCACCATGAGGGTAGAACCAGCAAAGCCAGAGATCAGAGTTCTGCTGCTAACTGGGCCTCTAATTTGCTTTGTGATCTTGGGCAAGTCCTTTCACTTCTCTGGGCTTCAGTTTCTCCATCTATGAAGTGCAAGGCCAGATTAGATGACCTCCAAGGTCCCTTCTGCCTCCAGGGCTCTCTGGGGTTCTCGGTAGAGTCCTTCAACATAACGACTCAGCTGCCATCTTGGAGGCCTTATCCCACCTTGAATTGTGCCCAGGATTGAGGATATTAATAACAATAGTTGATATTTATTGATTTCTTTTAAATAGTCTCATAAAAGGACTAGATGGGACTTCTAGTGATGAATGATGCTTTCTCTCTGTTACGGTGTGCTTTCCTTCACAGGGCCAGAAAGGGGAGACAGTCATTGGGCCCCAAGGACCCCCAGGTGCTCCTGGTCTGCCTGGGCCACCTGGCTTTGGAAGACCTGGTGATCCTGGGCCACCGGGACCCCCAGGGCCACCAGGACCTCCGGCTATCCTGGGAGCAGGTTAGTGCTGTAAACAGTGCCCTCCTTCACGCTGTCCCTACCATTGTGCTCAAGGTCACTGCATCTGGGTGGCTTGTCACAGCTGCACTAACAGAGGGCCTTCCTGGATACAGCCTTCTTTCTTTCTTTTTTTATTAAGTTGAGATCTAATTTATATATCATAAAATTCACCCACTTAAAGTGTCCAATCCAGTAGTTTTTAATATATTCATGAATACATGGAGCCATCACCACTGTCTAATTCTTGACCATTTTCATCACACCAAAAAGAAATTGTGTACCAATTAGCAGTTGTTCTCTTTTCTCTCTTTCCCTCTCCTCCATCAGATCTGGGCAACCATGAATCTACTGTGTCTCTGGATTTGCCTATTCTGGACATTTCATATAAATGGGATCATATAAGATATGGCCCGTTGAGTCTGGTTTCTTTCACTTAACACAGTGTTTTCAAGGTTCACCCATGTTGCAGCATGGATCAGCAGTTCATTCCTTTCTGTGGCCAAATAATTGCATTGTATAGATATATGTTTTGTTTATGCATTCATCTGTTCATGGACACTTGCGTTGTTTCTACTTTTAGGCTATTATGAATAATGCTGCTATGAACTTTCATGTACAAGTTTTTACGTGAACATGTTTTTTGTTCTCTTCAGTATATGTCTAGGAGAAATTGCTGGGTCCTATGGTAACTCTATGTTTAACTTTTTGAGGAACTGCCAGACTGTTTTCCAAAGGAGTCACAACATTTCGCATTCCCACTAGCAGTAGCAGTGTATGAGGGTTCCAATTTCTCCTCCCTTATTATGGTATCCTCATTGTATCTTTTTGATTATAGCCATCCTCCTGGGTGTGAAGTGATATCTCACTGTGGTTTTGGTTTGCATTTCCCTAATGACTAATGGTATTGAGATCTCTTCCCATGTGAGTGGAAACTTCCTGGCTGCTTTGTCAATGACTTAGGGGCTTGAGAACCTGCCTTAAGGACCAGCAGTGACTGTACCTCTGTATATAAAAATCTATTCATTCCTTGGAGCCTCACCTCCTGAAATGCAAAATGGATGAGATTAAAGAAAAACTCTATGCATTGAGCATGTATCAGATACCAGCCATTTTGCTGATACTATGGTATTTTATTGAATCCTCACAACAGCCCTTTAAAAAAAGCATTAACATCCCCATTTTACAGTTACGGAAGTTGAGGCCCAGAGATATTTAGGAACTTTTCCAAGGTCACACAGCTAATAAATGGCACCAACAGGATGAAGACCCAGAGCAGTCCAGCTCCAAAGCCTGTGTTATTTCTACTGTGTCCATTGTGGGAGGCAGTAATAGTAGTAATAGCATGAAAGCATACCTTTTTGTCGTTTGGCTTGGCAGGAGCCAGGTATGGTGGAAGCATATTTGGAAAGAGATCTACAGAGTCCTTGGCATAAGGAGAGCTTTACACAGGAGGTGACTTTGGGGCTGGGGCTTTGACGTAGCCTTGGATCTTTTGGCTGCGACTGATAGAAACGTAACTCAAGGTAGCCCGAGCAAAGGGGAAATGTACTGGATGCGAAGGAGGGGGGGAACAATCAACTTGTGGGAGAGGTAGATAAACAGCTGAACCTCAGGAACAGCCAGAGCCAGGGACTCAACCCCTGCGAGGATTGTCTGACCATCTCTAGCCTCCACTTCTCTCTGCGTGCAGCTTCCTGCTTCCTCACCACAAACCACATCCTCTGCACAGGGGGAAATATGGCTACTGACAACTTACAGCTTCCACTGTCGGCTAGAAATCTTGAACTTCTTTCATTCCTTTAGTTAGAAAAGTCCTGGGATGGGGAAGTCCTAGAGAAGGGTCCTGATGGGCCTCTCTTGGGCAAGGTACCCAATCTTGGACCAATCCCCTATGACCAGGAGGTCGGATCACATGAGAATATGGTAGCTCTTTCTGGAACCAAATGGCTGTGGAGGTGAAGGAAAGATCCCAAAAGAAGGAGATGAGGACACTGGTCCTGCAAAGAAAGAAGGTGCTGAGTGGATGAAACCATAGGTGCTCACAACAGCCTTGAGGGATGAGCAGGACTGCAGGAGGGGGTGGCATCCTACAGGGTGAGTGCAAGCTGCAGAAAATCTGTCATCCACAGCAACACTACATTAGGGGTCCCGGGATGCCTTGCTGCATTGAGCAAGGATTGCTTCTCCCAGAATATATAACAATTCAGTTTACAAAACACTTTCATGGTTATTATCCCATGCACTCCTCACAGCAACCCTGGGAGGAAGATGAAACAGATATTATTATAGAATTCATCTTATGCATGAAGACACTGAAGCTCACAGAGGTGAAGAGACTTACTCAAGGTCACAAATACTATTAGGAGGCATGGCTGGGATCCAAATCCAAGTCCATTAGCCCTCTATCCACTAGACGTTTACCACCTATGTGTGGATGTTTGAGTCCTATGTTGGAACTGAACACTTGTTTGCAGTGACCTGAAGAACTGTATCATTTTACTGGGACTTATAAAAACATCCTTAACACTGCCAAGAGCTTGGCAGATTTGGAGGTGTTGTTAGGGGTAGGGTGAGCAGAGGATGAGAGAGATAGAAGAAGAACAAATGGAATAGTTATAATACTACTACTTTATGTTTGCCTAAAGTAAGGGCTTTTCAGCTGAAGAATCATAGACTCCTAGCGAGCTCAAGGATATATCTCTAGGATTTGTCATCCCCCTAATATTTTTTGTAGAATTGTGTATGTGTGCATTTTTCTGGGAAAGAGGGCAGTAGCCTTGATCTGATTTTTAAGAGCACTGTGACTCTTCAAAAGCTAAGAGCCCTGGTCAAATGAATGCTGTGCATGTACGATTTGCAGAGCACTCAGTTCTCACCACAGCCTAGGGAAGAAGAAATGCCTATTTTACATTTTGCAGATGAGGAAACAGCTTCAGAGAGCTTGCTGTTTCCTTAAGATCACACAGTTAGCAATGGACAAACTAAGGACTTGAGTCCGTGACTCAGACCCCAAGCCAGGGCTGCTGTCACTGCACCACCCTGGCCTCCTCCCACTCCCTAGAGCCTTATCTTCCTCTTTCTGAGCCTGCTTCCTCTGTTCAGTGTCACATGCTTGTCTCTTGGGTGAAATAAGTTATATGCGTCAGGATATTTTTGAATGCAAGTGACAAAATATTCAAATTAAACTGTCTTTTATAAAACAACCACAAAAGGAATTGATTCACTTATGAAACGCAGAAGCCCTAGCCACGGCTTCATCCAGGGTAACAATCAAGAATCCCATCTCTTCCCTGAACCAGTCAATGTGGCCTCAGCCACATGCTGAAGGCAGAGCACCCAAGACGTAGGTGGAAGTTGGAATGCTTTGTGACACTATGAATGGGGTTGAAAACACTTCTCCCCAAGGATCGGCTGATACCTGAGATGTTTTTCAGAGTCTGGTTTTTGTGTAACTTCTCCTTTCTGTTTTGTCTTAGCTGTGGCCCTTCCAGGTCCCCCTGGCCCTCCAGGACAGCCAGGCCTTCCTGGATCCAGAAACTTGGTCAGTATTATTATCAATGTGTAGTCATTATTCCATTTAGGATGGATTTACTCTGGCTACAGTGTCCTGGATGTGACATCCCTTGGGAATCAGGCCTCCATGACAGTAGATTTGGTGCAATTCCATAAACAGTAAAAGGGATTTATTTTCTGTTTGGATGCCTTATTAAGTAAAAAGACATGAAAAGCAAAATCATTTATATTTAAGTTCCACCATTTGAATCCTTAATTGACTAAGTTATGGCATGAACCAATCATATTACTTTTTTTTTTTGTGGGGTGAGAGGTGGACAGGATCTCTCTCTGTCACCCAAACTGGAGTGCAGTGATGAGATCACAGCTCACTGCCGCCTCAACCTCCCTGGGCTCAGGTAATCCTCTCACCCCAGCTTCCAAGTAGCTGTTACTACAGGTGCACACTACCACACCAGGCTAATTTATATATATATATATATATGGGTTTTTTTTTGGTTTTTTTTTTGTTTTTTTTTTTTTTGTTTTTTTAGACAGGGTTTTTGTCACTTTGCCCAGGCTGGTCTCGAACTCCTGGGCTCATGTGATTCTCCCACCTTGGCCTCCCAAAGTGCTGGGATTACAAACACGAGCCACAGCACCTGGCCACCAATCATAGTATTTCAAAAAATACAAATGTGGCTGGGTGTGGTGGCTCATGCCTGTAATCCCAGCACTTTGTAATCCCAGTTGAGACAGGAGGATCGCTTGAGTCTAGGAGTTCAAGACCAGCCTGGGCAACATAGAGAGATCCTGTCTCTACAGAAAAATTTTAAAATTACCTAGGTGTGGTGGCACGTACCTGTAGTCCAAGCTACTTGAGAGGCTAAGGTGGGCGGATCACCTGAGTCTGGGAAGTTGAGACTGCAGTAAGCCAAGACTGTGCCACTGCACTCCAGCCTGGGTGAAAAATCAAGACCCCCATCTCTAGAAAAAAAGAAAAAACAAAACAACAACAAAAGCCCAAGAGCATAAACAATATTACAACATACCCTTGTGCTGCTCAGATTTACTTGGGCAATTCAGCCTTCTCCATTCTGCAAAGGACATCTCTGGTGTGTTCGTTGCCTGCCCTGCAGTTCATTGGAATAAGATACAGCACTCCAAGATTATTGTAATGCACGGAAAAATGGACAAATACTTCACAAGAATGTCAGGCGTCCTAAGAATGCTCTTTGATCTTTGCAGGGTGTTAGTTGCAAAATTTGGCTGCCAAAAGAAAGGACTGTCATACATATGATGGAATTTTGATATTTGGTTCCCTTGTCATTTTGGTGCACAAAGCTTATTATCTTCAAGGCTAGGTGAAAATCAATTTTTTATAATCTTTATCAGTAACAATGGAAAACAAAAACTCTCTTGGCTTTTGAGATTTGATGTATTCAATAGATATTTGTAGCTTCTATATGTGCGTCTAGATATGCCAAATGGCTGTCTAATCTTTGGCACTTTTCTCGGCGATGAATTGCAGACCTCCATTTTCTGTCATGCGTTTAATGTAACTACCAAGCTAGACAAAAAAAGATTTAAGACCTTAAGTGTAGTTGCTCATTTGCTCGCCTTTCTTATTCCAAATGAAAAATTTGAAACTCTTCAAGGACCAGCATGAAGTAACACCATTTAACCATGTTAGTGCCACCAAGCAGCTTTAAAAAATAGAAGTGGCAAAACTTACCAGTGCTTTTGCTAATACCCAAACCAGCACGAAGATAACTCCACTGACAATTTTTAAATGCCTTTATACTCACAGAATGTTGTCTTTTTTGTTTAAATTCATTTATTATAGTTTAGATTTGTGTTTCAAAGTATACGTGTTTTTGTTTTATCAAGAAGAATGCCCTTTAGTTATTAATGAAGGTATATATCTCTATCTGGCACATTAACAAGTCTTTTTATCGAATATTGGAGGTCAGCTCCTAGTTGACTTTACAGAGAGGCCAGGCTATCAGATGGTGCCATTGCTTTTATGATAATGGCAGTGTTTCAAATTTAAATGATCTGACAGGTCACAGCATTCAGCAACATGGATGACATGCTGCAGACAGCGCATTTGATTATAGAAGGAACATTCGTCTACCTGAGGGACAGCACTGAGTTTTTCATTCGCGTTAGAGATGGCTGGAAAAAATTACAGGTAATTTCTAAACTTTTTTTTTTAACACACTGCCTTCAAATACCCTCTAAAAATAATAATATACTCCCATAAATGCCATTTTTTTCTGTTTTGAATAGGGAAAAGTTTGTAGTCAAGGTTTCATTTCAATGTACTCTTTTTCTTAAAGCTGGGAGAACTGATCCCCATTCCTGCCGACAGCCCTCCACCTCCTGCACTTTCCAGCAACGTGAGTAGTTACCTCATGCATTCATTTGTCAGCTTTTCCTGAGTGCCCCATGGTATCTAGCAAGCCTCTCCAAACTCTGGACAGCCAGCTGTGCACGGTTTAGTATCTGGTGAAATCCTAGAAATTGATGGGCGCTAACAGACGTTCCCATAATGGAGTGGAGGAATAACTAGATCCAGAGGCTACAGACCTGCTGTTCCTATGTAGTAGCCACATCCTCTTGGGCAGGGCTTTCCCTCTCTTGGCCTCAGTTTGTTCACCTGTGGAATCATTGGTTGGTATAAGCAATCTAGAAGATTCTTTTAATTTTTGGCACCGTCTGCCTTATAAGAACATGGGCAACTGGTGTTGTCCGTCTTCTAGCCCTAGAGCAATGCTTTGAGGTGGGTGTTATCATCCCGGTTTTGCCAATGGTGAACCGAGGCTCTGAAGAGGTAGCTTTCTCTGCGAAGTGAAAGCATCGGTGATTAAACATGGGTTTATCAAAAAGAATGCCCTTCCTTGATTCGGCGCTCTTTTAAAAGTCTTGAGAACATATTCTCCCTTTCTGAAGATGACTTCTTCAGTAGGTCATGAAACTCTTTACAGTTAAGAGTCACAGTTAGAGACAATGGCAAACAATTGCATCAAACTAAAGCATCTTCTCTAGAAATATTCCACTTGCACCTCAGTACACTCTGAAGAACAGATCGAATGCATATTCAGAACTGTTTCTTTTCCTCCTTTACATAACAGCCACATCAGCCTCTGCCTCCACTGAACCCTATTTCAAGTGCCAATTATGAGAGGCCCGCTGTAAGTACAATTTATACATTTAATCTGCAAATACTGAGTGTGTATCTACTATGCGCTAAGCCTCATACTTAGTACATAGTTCCTACCATCATGATGCTTATAGACTGGTGGGGGAGGCAAACAAAAAATAGAGAACTACAATACAGGGTGGTAAGTTGTTTGGGTGAGCCAAGCACAGGGCGCTGGGGGTATGAGGAAGGTCAGAGAAGTCTACCTGGAGAAGGTGACCTCCAAACTAAGACCCAAAGGACAGCTGAGTTCAAGGGTGAGCCAGGTAGAAGAAAGAGGAAGAGGGAAGATGGGCAAGAGGGAGGCAAGGGCAAGGGCTGTGCATTCCGTAATTGCTAGTATTTCAGTCTAAACAAAGAGTAGAGTTCACGGCAGAAACGGGAGATGTTTAGTCTGTGGAAGTCAGCAAAAGCAAGGGCTAAGCCTCAAGGGCTTGCAAACCAAGCCAAAGAGTTTGACCATTTTCTGTGGGCAATGGGAAGCTACAGAAGGGAGCTAAGGCAGGGAACAGGTATGATAAGACTGGTGTTTCAGAAATTACCTTGGTTACAGTGTGCAGATTAATCAGAAGGGACAGGAGCAGGGGTCCAAAGGCCAGCTAGGTGGCTCCTGCGCAATCTGAACTAGAATCACAGCAGTGAGTACATAGACTAGCAGGCCACTGGAGAGACATGAAAGAAGCAGGAGTGGCTACTTGGGTCATTGGTTGAAAATGGTGCAATAAGGATGAGAGAGGTCAAGAATAATGCCCACATGCTTGGATGATTGAGTGGTGACAGTTTCCTTTCCAGGGATTGTTTCATCGCTAGGATTAGAAACTCTCTCTCTATTCTTTTACTAGGTTAAGTAAAGATCTTGTTTAAATCATCATAGATACCTCATGGAACTCCATCACAGGAAGAACAGCCAGGCCTGAGACTCTTGTCTCTATTAGTCTGCTTTGCAGTCTCCACAGATAACCTTCTGAAAGAGTCTTTCTTCCTTCCCACCTCACCCCAACACACATACGTAGGTGACATGAGCTTGCACACAGCTTTGGGTCACCCTGGCATCGATTCTTGACCCAATTCTGTGTGATCTTACAGCTGCCAAGTCCAGTACTACGGACTCAGTTCAGAGTCTCGGGAGAGATAGTCTGTACAGTCAGTCTTGGGTCAACTGCCCACTCCCAGACCAATGGAGAGTAGCCAGGTGAATGAGGTTGAAGGCCTAAGGACACTCCTTGTAGCAAGGATTGTGGGGGCATTTTCTAAAAACAGATGTGAGCATTTCCTGCTGTGCTGCTATTGACCAAGGAGGAACTCATTTGGAGCGTGGTGAGTCTGAGGTGCCCGGATAGGATCTGAAGGTCTGAAACCCCACAGTGGGATCTGGGCTGGAGACGAACCATGCAATTATTATGGGGCTGGTTGGATTCCTGAAAGATAATCTATACAGTCAGAAGAGATAGACGATGAGGAACAAAACTGAAAAGGAACTAATGGGAGAAATATGAGAAGGAAACTGAGAAGCCATCGCCAGAGAGGAAGAAGCAAGCCAAGCAAGGTGGTAGCCAACAGTGTCAAAGGCTGCCAGGAAATCCTTAAGGAGAACCAAAAGGTATCCTTCAAATTTAGAATCTAGAGCAAAGCATTTAGTAGCCAAAAAGATTCTAGTTGGTTGAGGAGTCAGTGGGAAGTGAGGAAGAGAGATGTGAGTATCAGTAACCCTTCAAAAAGCCCCAAAGTTAGGACCATAGCTAAAGGATTTTTTAAAATAGTATTTTATAAATTCAGAACGAATACATATTAATTGCTTGAAATGTTAACAGTGCATGAAAAGAATGGAGAAGAAAATAGTAACACACCAACAATTTTATCAAAACTACAACCATCCCCAAAATAGCAATTTTAACATCTTGAGTGTTGTAACATTATTGTCTTCATAAAAGGACAATATGAAAGTGTTGTCTTTTTATAAAAAAGTTCCAGTAATTAAAGAAATACAAACATGAGGACACAAAACCTCCCAATCTCATCATTCAGACAACCATAATTTCAGACATTTCTCTGTGTCTTTCTAAAGGAGAGTAGCCTTGGTGGGATTAGAGGTGTGGCCAGGAGCCCCTGCAGTTGCCTCCTGCCTGTGCCTTTCTTGGGCAGCCCCTGGCATTGGGGAAGCCTCATTCCTTCAAGGCCCCTTGTGTTGCGCTCAGATGTAGCCCCAAAGTGCACTGGTTGGAGGATGATGAGACCACAGGGCTTCTTCCCTCAGGCACCAGAGTCTCCATATGCATGAGGAGGAAGACGGGGGTTGGGGGCAGTATAGTCAGATGGCTGGCAAGGACATCAAAGGGTCAGGGTGTGTATATGGAGGTGGAAGTCTGGTGGCCTGCCTGTGATTGTGGTGGGTGGGCAGCATGCTAAAGCTCTCTCTTATCCTAATGGCTGGGAATGTAGAGCATAAAATGCTAGCCACTGGGAGGCCTGCTGGGGAAGCCTTGGCTCAGTGCAGGGCAGGAAGGAGATGGGAATGGGGCATGATGCTGCTTGACCTGGACCTCTCAGTCTAGCATGGTGGTCAAGACAGAACCGGGATGAATAAAAAGAGAGAGACTGGAGCAGGCGGCAGCCTTGGGGTCCATCCTCTGCAGGAAGGAAAGGGGTGTTGAATGGAGAAAAATATCCACAGAAGTGCAAGGGCTGCTTGGGGCAGTCTGGACACTCACTCCGGCTCATGGCTAGTTGTGGCCAACTGGCTGGAAGCTGGAAAAGCAGAAAACCACCATGGCAATCCTTGTCACCTCGATACATAGAGGCTTTGTTCAGGTGTGAAAGGCAAGGTAGAAAACGGAGAGACATAAACGGGCCTCCTGCCCCACCATATCTCATTTCATGTTCTTTGGCTTAAGACATTTAAGAGTATTTTCCTTTTTGATAACTTGGATCCAGGTCCTGTACCAGCCTCCCAGCTCTAAGTCGATGAGGTAAAAGTTACCCCCGTGGTGAGATTGATGGGAGACAGGGAGATGAGTGTTCCTTGATTATGGAATGCATCCCAGAGGGAGTGGCAGAAAGGCTGAGAGAGACGGCAGTTGTGGAAGGCTCACAACATGTTTGGGGAGCGAACATGTGGGAGAAATAGACTGTGGACTGGTTTTTATTTTGGCTGCTGACCAAGATAGCAGGGATGTGAGGCTGGAATTACCATAAGACCCCTAATTTCCAGAATGGTCTGTCTCAGCAGTCTTAGTCACAGGTGCCATGTCCTTCTTTCCATGGCTTTCCCCCAGACCCCTCATGTGATCAGCCCCAGGCCTATCCAGGAGACGGAAGAAAGGACAGCAGACAGACGGCTGGAAGAAGCTCTGGGATCCAGGGCCAAAGCCAGCTTAAAACCCCTGCAGAGACCCAGAGTTCTCAAACTTATGGCCTGAAGGTGGATTCAGATCCCTGAAGTGCTTTATTTGGTCCAAGCAATATTCTGTTGTATTTTTTTCACCTAAGGAAAGCATTTCTACCACTTAAAGCTGTTCAGAGAGCTGAAACAGGCTGCTTGGGAGACCATAGTTCTGCTTCCCCGGAGATGGTCAGGCAGAGACTGCAATTCCAATGTCAGGGAGGGATTGACTAAGATGACCTCTAACGTGCCTTCCAGCCTAAGAAGTCTGGAATCTTCGCAGGAATGTGAGATGGTTCTGGGGGCTGGAGTTTGCCTTTGATTCTGACGGCTCTCTTTTGTCTCACATATTTCAGCTACATTTGGCTGCTCTGAACATGCCATTTTCTGGGGACATTCGAGCTGATTTTCAGTGCTTCAAGCAGGCCAGAGCTGCAGGACTGTTGTCCACCTACCGAGCGTTCTTATCTTCTCATTTGCAAGATCTCTCCACCATTGTGAGGAAAGCAGAGAGATACAGCCTTCCCATAGTGAACCTCAAGGTAAAAACAAATATGGTTCCCACTGCCTTCTGCAGGCATTGGTCTCCACAGGGCCTGGGGGCAGTTTTCATTCCTGACATCAGCAGAAGACTGTGGACTTAAGCCAGCTCTCTCTGACTGGCTGTGTCACTTTGGGCGGGTTCTTTGCCTTCCCTGAACTTCAGTTTCCTTTTTGCTTGTATGACTCTTGGAGCACACAGGAGAGATAATGATAACTTCTTTCATTGATACAGATTCTTGTTTGTTTACAAAGTACCCCATTATCTTAAGAGGTACTTTTAATAAACATGAGAATTAATTTTTTAGTTTGTCAGACGAGAAAACTGAGGCTCAGAGGAGGAAAGCAGTTTGCTTAAAATCACTGCACATTAGAGTACTTTGTCCTGACCCCCAGTTTGGTGTTCTCTGAGCATTTAAACAGGTATTTCTCTGCCCCATTTGTTGGTAAGACAGGCCCTTGTAGGATCCCTCAGTTATTCCACAGAAATAGCAGACTCCTTCAAGGCTATGCAGAGAAAGCTCGCTGCCACTTACACACACCCTGGAGAAGCTCTGGGTCCTGATGACTGTTTGTTTCTTAAAGGTACTTTAGACCCTTTAGTCTCTGCAACCCCAGCACTCCAGTTTGAAACCTTGAGGCTAGGAAGTTCCATCCTAACCCCACATCCAGCACTTTCCATCTCCTGTCCCAGAAGTCTATTTCAGCACCTTCACCCACTAAAATTATTTTTATTCTTGGATCTCCCTACAAGGGACCAGGCTCTTTCAGGAAAAGGACTAAGAAGTTCATCTCCATTTCATCCACAGTGTAGACTGAGACAAGGCCTGCTACATATTTGAAGCTTAGTATATATGCATAATATTTTCAAAATAACAATAATAAATTAAAGACATAAAACACATTTGTGATGGGAAGGAGGCTTGTACACACATACAATAAGAGAAATTGCCTCAAGACATAAGGCAAAAGAGTTTGTGGACGGATCATAAAATCAAACCACAAACATTTCTTGAGTTTCCAGTCTCTGTCCAGGCTCCAGGATTGGGGCTGGAGACTCTAGTGTGAGGTGGCATCTGGGCCTTGAAGAATGAGTAAAAATCTAATTCATTTGTAGGCCGATGGTATAATGATTCTAATGTGGTATTTTGTCTCTATAGGGTCAAGTACTTTTTAATAATTGGGACTCAATTTTTTCTGGCCATGGAGGTCAGTTCAATACACATAATCCAATATACTCCTTTGATGGCCGAGACATAATGACAGATCCTTCTTGGTAAGTGAGGGTGGAAGTCCTCAGATATGGTGTGATAGACAGTTTTAGGGGGCATCCTAACAATGGGATACCTTTATCAGCTGCTGCTCTAGGATATTGCCAACATAAAGTCACAGTGAGGCAACTGTGCGCCATGGAGAAAGCCTTGTTGTTGGAAGTCAGAAGACCCAGGTTCAGTAACTCAATATGGAACCCTGGGCAAGACATTTTCACTCTCTGAGCCTCAGCTGCCTTACCTGTCAAATGGGCAAGATAACCATGTCTATGTCATGGAATTTTTGTGAGAATAAAATGAATATATATGAAAACATATAGCATGCAGGGGGCACATAGTAAGTGGTAAGCAGTGCAGCTCCCGGTGATCCTGTAACTACACTGTGATTTGCACTCTAAATCTTGAAAATTATGTGTGTTTTTCAGAATAGAACAATTCGGCAAACCCTCAGGGCTTACTCTATATCAGGCCTGAGGCCAGGCCTGGAAGGCACAGTAATAAACCTACATGCCTCCTACCCTTACAGGGCTCACAGTCTGCAGAGGAAATAGACCCACACTAACTATGACTCTAGACAGAATATTGTAAATGGAGAAACAGGTACCATAGGATACACAGGAAATGTTTATTTTCATTTGTACTTAGGGGTGAGAATCAGAGATGGCTTCCTGCAAGAGGAAGTATTTATTGGCCTTTGAAAGATGAGAAGGAGTCACTGGTCTGAAAATGAAAGAGAGGCTCTCCAGACTAGGGGACCCATGAGCAAAGGTTTAGATTCACAAAAGCAGAGGGTGTGATTTGAAAACAACTGCAAGCTGGGTATGGCTGGAACCTAGTGTGTTAAGAAAGCTAGGAAGAGCAGTGAGGATAGAGAGGTGATTTGGCATCAGGGTTAAGGAGTTTAACTTGATTCACTAGACTTATGCCAATTTGCTTACCAAAATATACCACAAAGAAGTGTCATTTTGAAAAATAACATGACAAAATTACTTTTTAGGCCCCAGAAGGTCATTTGGCACGGCTCCAGCCCCCATGGCGTTCGCCTTGTGGATAACTACTGTGAAGCGTGGCGAACCGCAGACACAGCGGTCACGGGATTTGCCTCCCCATTGAGCACAGGGAAGATTCTGGACCAGAAAGCATACAGCTGTGCTAATCGGCTAATTGTCCTGTGTATCGAAAACAGTTTCATGACAGACGCCAGGAAGTAATAGCCTTCCAACGATTCTTAAAGAGTTTTCCATTTTTTCTTATGTGAAGAGTTGACACTGAAATCTAAAATGTTTGATTGTTGTAAATATTACAGTTTTTTTTAACTACACATTCGTTACAACAGCAACCAAAGAAAACATACCTCAATACACTCAAACTGAAGACATAGAGGACTCAGATCAAAGACAAAATCTGATCCATATATTGGTGCTAGATTCTGCGGGAAAACGCATCCCAACATAGGTTAAGAGCAAGTTGAAAACAAAGGCCATGGTATTCTGCCGCTGCATCCTTGAGACAGTTATATCCTCCTTTCAGCCATTGTTGTTGAGTGTAAGATGTCCTTCATGTTTTCTTACAAAGTCAGTGTTTAGAAACGTTACCCTTTCTAACTTATGTGCAGACCAAATGCTTTTCTCTTTCACATACTATTCGTACACAGAAACAGAGCGGCTCAAATGATCCTATTTGTATTTTCTGATACTATCAGACTTTAATTTTTTTCCTGAAATATTATTGCCATCATGCTTTAGGAATTTTATATTTTTACACAATCATATTTTAGTATGGCATCTGTTTATGTAACTCTGACTTGCTGGAAAAGTTAAAACTCCAAATTATCTGCAACTAGAAAAGAAATAGCACATAATTACTACCTTCCCCTTGGTGGCTCTCCTCCCCAACCCCCACCCCACAATTTTATGACTTCCATTTGGCAACTTTTGAATTATAACTTCGATTGAAATAAACAGGTTCATGGAGATGAATTTTCTGAGAAACATATATCTACATGTTATATGCTTGGATTTTTCTTCCATGTAAGTGAACATAAAAACATCTTTTCTGGGCGCTTTCTTCTGTTTGACTTTTTCCCGCTCGTTCCTTTATTCTCCATCGCCGACATGGAAGCAGACGGGCGGGTTTGCTAATCCTGCCACATGTGCTGCCCCTCAGGTGATGATCAGAGAACTGAAAAGTTTTCCCGTCATGTTCGTCTGCCCTGGCTCTTGTCTCTCTTGTAGTGGGGGCAGTGTAGGGCGTATAGGGCCCCAGAGTGGGAAACAGGATGAGCTGTGATTCTGCCGGCGTCTCGGGTCATGACTTTAGGCAAGTCCGCCTCTGTCTCTCAAGGTGGTTGGGATAAAACAGGCCTAGGGCTTCCAGTCATTAAACATCAGACTTCTAATACATCCCATTTCATTTTCATAATAACCCTGCAAAGTAGTTTTTTAATCTGTACTTTGCAATGAAAAAAAAAAAAAAGGTCATATCTCAGGGAGTTACTTGTTCCAGGTCATACACTAATGAGTGGGAGGGCTGGTTTCAGACTCAGGGTCTGTCTTGTGTTGGGGCTGTGATCTTCCCAAGGAACCCCTGTGCAGCGCTGCCTCTCTGCCCCCTCCCTGCTATAAGCATGTGATTCTCTGGCTCTTGATTTGACCCTCTAGGAGAAACATAATCACCAGGCAAGAAGTATGCTGGGATATTTCCTCCCATTCAGCTGGGCTGGCCTAGAAGCTCAGCAAAGTGAATCCACCCTCAGAGTCCTTGAAGTAGGAAGGAAATCAAAGAGGAAAAACAAAGAAAAAGCAAGCAGCCCAGAATCTCCATGTAGGGGCTTCATGAATACATGAGCGGTGAGGAGCTTCCTAATGAGTCACAGAATGCAGAGAGTTTGAGGCTGGAAAGTTCCAGAGGTGGCTTGTTAAGGACCAGCCCACCCGTTGAGTGATGAGGGCTGGGGGTGCTTGGCATGGGGAAGGCGGGCAGGGGTCTACCAAGGCCGTGAAGCACAGACACTGTCCATTTCTGTCTCACAGCCCACCTGGCCCAGGGTTACAATAGAGACAGGTGGATTGGGGTTGGGGGAGGAGCCGAAAGGCAGGGAGACCTCATTTGCTAACCCTGGAGTGAGTGTTGAGGCTTATGCCTTTGCAGCTCAGGCCTCTCCATGCACCAGAGGAGGTATAACCGGCTGCCCCAGAAGGAGGCTGTGAGTCAGCCCCAGCCCCATTCAGACTCGGAAAATGACTGTCAAAATCCTGGGCCTGAATTCACTAAACATCGGCCCCTGCCCAAGCCTTCCCGTCCCATGTCAGAAGCTGCCAACCTGACTTCCTCAAGGTCACTCAGGCAGGCCACGGAGGCTCCTCCTGAGGGGCAGGGCACAACTGGCAGGGCACCTTGGGAATATTCAAAGGCTGCGTCGTCCAAGCCCCGCCCTACCTTGGGAAAGCCTGAACCGCTGCAGTCTAGCCAGGCCCTTCTGCCCATGGCCGGCCTATCTGTGACATCCCCCAGCTCCCGAACCTGCCTGGCTTTTCTCACACTTCCTCCTCTGAGCACCTGACACGTGTGGCATCCGAGTCTTGTGACACAGTTGAAACACAATAGCGGAAAGGTCTCTAAGCCTTCACTCTACCCCGTTCCTGGGTGTCTCAAATGTGACCGAAGTCTGGGAAGGCGATTCACAGCCTCAGGCCTGATAAGGGAGGGAAGATTTTTCACAAGTAATTCATCTTTATCGTGCTAGAGGTCTGTCAGAGACTTGCTGTGCGTCCATACTGTGGACCCTCAGGGTCTAAAGGCTGCAGCATCTAAAGCCCGTACCCAGCAACAGAACTAGAGTAACAGAAAAGGCTGCCAGCCCATGTCAGGAACCAGGCTCCATAAGGAGGCAGACTCTGGAGGGTGCAAAGAAGCAGAGGGACTAAGCAGGTGTCGGGGAGGGACAGAGAGCATGAAGGAGAATCCCCCTGCCACCCTGAGCATGGCCACATCGAGTAGCCTGAAGAAAAACCCAGAGAACAAGGAGAATGGGCCACAGGAGCCACCCGTGCAATTGCCAAATCCTCCTGGACTTGATGTGCCTAGCAAGGTGTCTCTTGAACCCATAAAGGGTGACAGTCGGAGACAGTGTGGAATTCTGGAAATCATCAGCAATCCAGTACCGCCAAAAAGCAGTCAAGACACTTTGTGTCAGTCCATAAAGGAAATACAACTCAAATTCACAAGTTGTGTGTGTGTGTGTGTGTGTTTAGAAATGTATTGGCTCATGAAACCAGGAAGGACAGGGGATGCAGAGACTCAGACAACGTGGCGTGGCAATGTGATCACTCACTCTGTTCTCTCTCTCTGTGTGTGTGTGTGTGTGTGTGTGTGTGTGTGTGTGTGTCTGTCTGCCTGTCTGTCTTGCTTCTCTTTTTCTGTGAATATGGTTCCTTCCCTCCAACTGAGGACAAGATTCATGCGACAGAGATGTCTGCAGACAGCTCGAGGCTTACATGATTCCACCGCCCCAGAGAGTGATTCCAGAGGAAAGAGAAGACTTCTTCTCCCTCTGGGATGATATGAATTCCTGGAAAGGACTCTGATTGGTTCCACTTGTGTTGCATGCCCGTGACTGTGTATGGCAGCCTCCACCCCAGAGATGAGTTGTGCAAGAGGCATAATTCCTCCACCCAAAATGCATGGGAGTGTGCAATGACTGAAAATGAGGCATAGAAGGTTGAGAGAGCCAGCAAAATAGATTCTACCACACACAGCAGCAGGGAAGATCAAGTGTGGGAGACATTGCAGTGGAATAATAGACAGAGGTGAGATCGTGCTGGCCTTGAAATCCAGGATGAGACATTTAGACTTTATCCTGCAACTGACGTAGGACTAAGAAGAAAGCATTTAGGCAGATAGTGAGGGTACAGGACTCCTCAGTAAGGTTTTCCTTTTAATGCAAGGCAGCCCCAAAATCATGTCCTTTTTTTTTTTTTTCTTTAAAATGGAATCTCTCTCTATTGCCAGGCTGGAGTGCAGTGGTGTGATCTCCATTTCTGCCCACTGCAACCTCCACCTCCCAGGTTCAATCAATTCTTCTGCCTCAGCCTCTCGAGTAACTGGGGCTACAGGCACGCGCCACCATGCCCAGCTATTGTTTATATTTTTAGTAGAGATGGGGTTTCACCATGTTGGCCAGGATGGTCTCGATCTCCTGACCTCGTGATCCACCCGCCTCAGCCTCCCAAAGGACTGGGATTACAGGCGTGGGCCACGGCACCCAATCAATCATGTTCTTTTCTAACAAAGAGCAGCCTGTAAAATTGAGCTGTAGACTTAGCTAGAAGCTTGCACGGGTGAATGCTGGCAGTTGAGCCAATAGGAAAAGGCTACCTGGGACTAGGTATGATCAAAATGACAGCCCCATCTTCCCTTCTCCTTTACAGCCACATGTACAGCAAGGAACAGACAAGATGGCACCCTCCCAGTGGAAAGCCCATTTGCATAATAAGATTAGGATGGGGTGGCCAGCCTTCCCCACATGTTATGTAAACGTCACACCTGGTCAAACCAATCTGTGGGCCTGTTTAAGTCAGACACCACCTCCTCAAGCCTGCATATAAAATCTGCTGCAGTCAGCTGCAGGCCAGCTTTTCCCTCTCAGTCACCTGTCCCTCAAGAGAGAGAAAGCTGCTCTCCTCTTGCCTTCTGCCTATTAGACTTTCCTCTCCTTGACCTACCCACATGTGCCCCTGTCCTTAATCTTCTTGGTGTGAGACACAAACCCCGGGTAGTTACCCCAGACAATGATGCTACTTCACAACTGGCAAGGCACCTTGGGAATAGTTAAATAAGATAAGACATGGTATCCGATCCATGTTTGAGATAGATCAAGCCAGTTTTTTGTTTATTTGTTCACTCATTCAGAAATATTTCTGAATAAAACAGAAAGCTCTCAGGCAGACACGTGGACACTGGCAGTGGGAACTTAGAGGTCTGTGGGTAGAGCACCCCAGAGGCTGCAGTATCAGGCCCAGTCTAGCAGGAAGTCACTCAGGGTTTACTTCAAGATAACAGTTTGAGCTTACAATACCTTCCTCAAACCTTATTGAAATGATAAAAACAACAGAGAAAGAAAAAAAACAACCTGTAACCCCACTGTTAAAAAAGGAAGAACTACATCAATCCGGCAGAAACCTTGCGGACTTTCTGGAAGATATGAACCCGCTATGACTGGCTATCCTATAACCACAGCAGCAAAGGCAGGGCCTGTGTTCAAGTCCCTCTTGAGACTGATAGCCACAGGAAAGTGCCAGCAGGGGCTGGAAACAGAAATAAGCTGGGAAAAGGCTGGGGAGAAGCTCATAGAGACTGGTGCAGTTGCTGACAGTACCCAGACCTATCGGACCTTTTCAGTGTGGGCTTTCATATTTATGAACATCAGTACAGAACAACAAGCACCAATTAGTCATTGGAGGAGATCTAGCAGCCCCCAAAAGGGAACCAACAGTCAGGCAGAGCCAATGGCTTCTATTTCAAAAGAACGATTATGGAAAACAGGAGATAACTTTTAAGGATTCAAATTTGTATTTTCATCCAGCCCCACTGGAAACAAAAAAGAAAACAAAGCAAATTGGTATTCTCAGTAAAATTTCAGAGAGTAAAAGAAGAATGAAATGAAAATACTGGGAGAATAAGAAACAGTCCCTAAAAATAAAGGAATGACTATATGCTCACCAAAATAGAACAGAACTACAGCATATATGCTATTGCAACCTGATTTAGTGAATTGTTAGATCAAATCAAAAGAATATAATCTGCTCAAAGGACATAGACAAAAAGATAAATTCATGAGATAAAGACGAAGGAAGGAGATCGACATAATGTTTCAATATTTATATAACAGGAGTCATAGAATAGAAGAGAATATTGGACGGAAGAGGAGTATCAGTGAACAAAATAAGTTGGGCATGGTAGCTCAAATCCCAGCCACTTGGGAGGCTGAGGCAGGAGGATCACTTAAGCCCTTAAGTTCAAGACCAGCGGGGCAACATAATGAGACACTATCCCCACCAAAATCTAAATCTAAATAAATAAATAAATAAAAGAAAATTTCCTGAGCTAAAGAAGGAGCATAATCTATGGATTGAAATGATTCACTGAGTCCTGGACAGAACTGTTGCAAAATATCCACCTATGTACATTTCTGGTAAAATTTATGCATTTTAATAATAACATAAAAATCCTATACACTTCTATATAGAGAGCAATTCAAATTGGCTTTGGAGTTCTCATTTGCAGTATGAAAAATTAGAGGACAATGGGGTAATGTGTAACTAATCCTGTGGATTAAGAATTAAAATTCCGGCCGGGCGCGGTGGCCCATGCCTGTAATCCTAGCACTTTGGGAGGCCGAGGCGGGTGGATCATGAGGTCAATTGATCGAGACCATCCTGGTCAACATGGTGAAACCCCATCTCTACTAAAAATACAAAAATTAGCTGGGCATGGTGGCGCACACCTGTAGTCCCAGCTACTCAGGAGGCTGAGGCAGGAGAATTGCTTGAACCCGGGAGGCGGAGGTTACAGTGAGCCAAGATCGCGCCATTGCACTCCAGCCTGTGTAACAAGAGCGAAACTCTGTCTCAAAAAAAAAAAGAATTAAAATTCCACAGCCAACCAAACTTTCATGTATGGGAATAAAGAGAGACACTTTCAGAAATGTCAAAAGTCAAAATTATAGCATCCAGTTACCTTTTCTGAAAAACAGACTTTGTGGAAGGATTATAACCAAATGGAAATTAACCAAGAATTTGTATCTCACAAAGCAGAGGACGTCATGCTAGAAATCTGATGAGAAACAAAGTCAGGTAACTTGTGGTTATGTCCAAATCTATTTTTTCCCGCTGTGTAATATAGATACCACATATGGGTTGAGATAGTTTTTACTTTAACAGTTATATATTCCAATAGCTATTAGAAAAATATAGATAGATACTAAAATTATAATTTCACATTTATTTGCATTTAAGTTTTAAAAAGTGGGTTGGTTGAAAGGAACGTATTAGGTAACTAATAGTATAAATGATACATCATCAAGATGATAGACAACTGACTGAATTTTGGGAAATTATGAGCTGAATAATTGTCAATATATGGTTGTAAAATACATTTCAGACTTTACCCAACTGTGATGGTGAAAGAGGTTTGTGTTTCTTCTAAAACTTAAATGACAGGGCTGATGCTCTAGGTACAAAATTAGCACAGAGTCGTCGTTTTCTTTCTCAAATATTCTTCAAAAATTCTCCCTTCAAATATTCTAGGGTTGCTTCTATTTGCCCAGGAATCAGTTCAACTCATTGTTTATCTGTGGGTACCTTCTGGGAGAAGGGAATTCCGGGATGTCCCCTGTGGCCAGATTCACCTCCCTGGTGTCAGCACTCCATTGACAGTAAGTGCCCAGCTGGTGTTTTGGGGCACCCTGCTGAAGTCATGGTGACCTTGAAGAGATGTTCTGGTGGTCCTGTCGCCCAAAGCACGTCAGCTACCACTGAGAGAGTTCTCTGCCAATTGATGCCACAGTGCTTTCTTGTAGTTCAAGAATGTTTGCCTCTTCTTACAGTGCTGTGCTTATTTAAGATGCCCACAGCAAAACTGCCTGGTCTCAAATGTTACAGCTGTTAAATAGCACAGCCTCTTCTGTTCATCTACACTCTGTAGTTTTCTGCAAGTCATCTCTCCGAGCAGGAGAGAAGCCGACTTAGAAGTTCTACAATTAATCCTATTCTGTGTTCACTTCAAACATTTCCCAGGCAGTGGTGATGAGTGCTTTAGTGTCCCACAAGGCAGACCCTCAGACAAGGACTTAGTGCAGGTGATCCCAGGATGAAGAGGCATGGAGATAGGGATAGTAAAACAAAGATAGAGGATAAATCCATCAGGGGACACACTGTGAGGTCACTATTGTCAGCAGCAAGAGCTCCATCCCACCAGGACCTCTGAGAAGTATGCAGAAATTCCCTACAAGCGCCTACCCAATAGAGGAGGATGGAGCATTTGTTTATTGGCCACCATTGTGCATTGGTTGAGGGTTGCCCATAGGGTATGAATTCTTCTGCACTTCTGAGCTGAGCCAGCCTGGAAAGCTTCCTGGCATTAGGAGAAGGCCCTGGCACAAAATAGAGAAAGACAAGAGGTGTGGGCCTTGAGGTGGAGCAGCAGCATCAGGAGGTGAGTCAGACGGTCTGTCACAGGTATGAATGAAATCAGAGATGGGCTAAATGGGTGTGAAACAGATGCAAGAGGCATCAACTACAATCCCGCTTAGCAGTCCAGCCTTCTGCTCCTCATCATCAGTTTCAGTCATGGCCCCAACCTCCACATAGTTCTATATTGCTTTTTGGCTCCAGTTAGAGCAACTACAGTAGATATGACAGGTTTTAACATATTTGATCCTCAGTCAGCATGAGAAAAAGCAAAAATGAATTAGCCAAAGTGTATAAAACACAGTAAACCTGATAAATTTTAAAAAGGGACGTTTGGTTATTTGAAAACAAAAAATAAGGAGACCTCTGGCAAGTCTGAGAAGCAGACTTCTGGCAAAAGAAAGAAAAGCACACATATACAAAACTGTAACGAAAAAGCTAGAAACGATTGACACAGAAGATGTTTTAAAAATTAAAAGATTCTCATGTAATTTACTAATATGATTTTTAAAACATAGATATAATGGATAATGTGCTATGAAAATGTAATGACAAAAACTGTTGCAAAAAATAAAGAAAATACCTGGATTGCTTACTAACTACAAACGAAATTTAAGAGTATGGAAAATCTGCTTGCCTCCCCAAATTTTGCATTGTTAGTTTCATAGGTGGGACAGGAACAGTTCCTCAAAGAAAAGAGAATACTACAGAAGGAAGAAATAGTCACAGGAAAGTAAGTGATGCTCATTTCATTCCACCCTTTGAGTAAAACAGACCAGCCTGACCAACATGGTGAAACCCTGTCTCTAGTAAAAACACAAAAATTAGCTGGGCATGGTGGCATGCGCCTGTAATCCCAGCCACTCGGGAGGCTGAGGCAGGAGAATCGCTTGTACCCGGGAGGCAGAGGTTGCAGTGAGCTGAGATTGTGCCACTGCACTCCAGCCTGGGGGACAAAGAGAGACTCCAACTCAAAAAAAAAAAAAAAATGAATTCAGGTACTGAAAGCTGCCGAAAGAAGACAAAGGTAATGGGGTGGAATGTGATTGGGAGAGGGATGTGCTGCCTTCGCCCACGTGAAGAGGTCCTTCTAAAGACATGACATTTGAGTTGAGACGTTTGTCATTGGTTTATTACGATGTCTTGATGGAGGCATATATATGAAACCATTTGATTTCTTGCCATGTCTATCTCAACTATGCTACCCCGATAGCATAGTCTCCCAGAGCATAGACCTTTAGAGACCTCTGGTGAAGTGCATGAGTTAAGGACCATCCAAAAGACAAACAGCACTTTCAGGATTTGAAACAGGGCTAGGTGCAGTAGCTCACACCTGCAATCCCAGCATTCTGGGGGGCTGAGGAAGGGATCGCTTGAAGCCAGGAGTTCAAGACCAGTCTGGGCAACACTGTGAGACCCACATCTCTACAAAAATTTAAAAAATTAACCGGGTGTGGAGGCATGCGCCTGTAGTCCCAGCTGTTCAGGAGGCTCAGGCAGGAGGATTGCTTGAGCACAGGAGCTTGAGGCTGCAATAAGCTATGGCGGTGCCACTGCACTCCAGCCTGGGTGACAGAACGAAACCCTGTATATAAGGGAAAAAAAAGTATTTGAAACAGAGAGAATTTGATGCAGACAATTAGTTACATGGTTGATGGAAAAGGTGAGAAACTGAACAGAGGACAGTAAGACTATCCAGATATTATCAGAAGAGGAGCAAATGGAGGAGGATGTGTGACCAGAGCCAGGAAACTAGGAGTAAAGAGTGAAATCTGGACCATCAGAACCCACAGTCAGAAACTCCACTGGAGACAGGAGGGTGGACAATGAATACCTTGATTATTTTCTTTCCTCCTGTTTTCCAGTCCCTCACCTGTGCCTGCCTTTGACCACATGGCCAGAAGTAAGTGACCCAAGGAAGCACAGCCTGCAGGGATCAGGTCCCAGCACCAATACATAGCAGGGGTGAGAAAGACTGAGGGCAGACAGATCCAGGACCGACACAGGAGGATTCCATAACTTTCTGATTAATAAAAGTCCAGACTTCTTTAAGATTTCAATCTCAAACTCCATTTAAATCTCTTTTCCCTTCTCTTGCCCTCACATGGAGTATTCTTGAGCTGGGATATTGTCTTCTAGAAATGAAAGTGGAAAAAGGGTATGATCTGGGTCTGAGATATGCACTCCTCTTCCTTCTTCAAGTCCCAGCCCTTCCTGTGTATTTGAGGTGGGCAGAAGGAGAAGAAACTGGAAAAATGTCTTACTCATCTGGCCACAGCTGCAGTCCTTTCTGGGTTGGCTGGTACTGCTTCTCTGGCTAACACTGGCCACTGATGTCCTCACTGTGGCAGACATTCAAATGCTGGTCAGTCCTCTGGAGGACTTATGGGGCCAAGCCAAACCACCTTGTGCAATGTTCCCTGCGCCCAATCAGAACTTCTTCCACTCTTGCCAGGGCAACTGTAGGGCTATATATAGGCAGCTGCACTTCTGCCCCTATATTCACTTTGAAATAATTCCAGTTATCTCCTACTGAACCAGGTAAGTCCAAGGGCAGATCAACAAATAATATCTAACTTGAAGGGGACAGCATGCCCATTGTCACTTCTTCTAGGGACCTCCTGCTTTATGCCTGTTCTCTGGAGTCTCCTCAATAGTTGGCTTAGCGGGGAGGGGTCACTTCTTATTATAAACATGGCACTTTCCACAAGACAGATGCTTCTGACCCTAACTCCCCTCTTTCTTCTTTCGCAGTCATCTCATGAAGATTGGGAAGGAGGTCTGGGGGAAGCCTGGTAGGGATAGATCTGATAGGGATAGCCACCTCCCAGGATGAGCCCTGGGAGAGGAATCTGGCACCATAGTGGACAGCTGTCATGAGAGGGTGGCATGCTTAGAGCCTGTTTGTTATCACATCTGGGCTTTAGTTGGAATTCCCAAACAGGAAAATCCTCATCAAACATCCTGCTGCATTTGAACAATGGAAAGGAGGTGGGCTTGCAAAGATCTTGGGGAAGAGTGTCCCTGAAGGAGGAACAGCAAATGTCAAAGCCTTGACTGCAAAGTAGTTTGCTGTGGCTGAGGGGCGGAAGGGCGCTGGTGGAAGCTGGAGCAAGAGTATGCGTGGGAGGAGACAGAAAAATAAGGGAGGATAGGTAGGCAGCTGTGGATGCCTAGGATCTCATAGACTAAGGTAAGGGCTTAGATTTCTATGTCTGGTTGCTCTGAGAAGCTACTGGGTGTAGCTTATATAACTGGACAGATTTTATTTTTTCAAGGCAGCAAATTCTATAAGTGGATGGATCATTATGACATTTTCCACTGTCAGAAAAAATGAAACCAACCTTGACTACTTACACAAAGAGAGTCTGACGAATGCATATTCACTTCTTCTGGCTAGCATTCATTTTATTGTTGAGATGGATACAACGATCTAGAGTTTCGCTCTCCATAGAACTGTCAGGTTAATAGTGTATGAACTGATCATTATTTTGGAGAGACCACTGTGACTGTTTTGTGTGTGGAGTAGAATGTGGGGACAATGCTACAGGCAAGTAGATCAGTGAATAAACTGATGCAGTGATTTAGCTGACAGTGAATAATGTCCTGGGTGCTGGTTGAAGCAGTGGAGGTGGTGAGAAGTGGGCAGATTTGGGATGAATTTAGGAGGAGGAGCCTTGCTGAAAGGTCTCAGTTATGAAAGAATGATGCCTGGGATTTGGACCTGGCTGGCCGACTCCCTGGAGGGTGAGGCTACCTCCTGGGATAAGAATGACTCTGTAAAGACGAGATTCATTTGTAGTTGTTGTGCTTTGTTTCTTAATACTTACAGCCCCAGGGTCTATAAGAGCATCTGCCACCTTGTAGGTACCCCACAAATATGTGTTGAATAAATGCAAAAGCAACCATTTGATCAGGTTATCACTGAGAAGCCTATACTCACGCTCTTGCCACCAAGACTAAATAATGCATGTAACCGCTCTATGCAGACGGTCCCAACTTAGGATGGTTTGAGTTATGATTTTTGACTTTTTAATGGTGCAAACATGACACACATTAAGTAGAAAATGTATCTCAAATTTTGAATTTTGACCTTGCTTCAGGCTAACGATAAGCAGTATGATACTCTCTTGTAATGCTGGGCAGCTCTAATTGCCACAGCTCCCAGCCAGCCACACAATCACAATGGTAAACCGCCATGAGATATTTAATACTTTATTCTAAAATAAGCTTTGTGTTAGATGATTTTGCCCAACTGTAGGCTAACAGAAGCATTCTGAGCACATTTAAAGTAGCCTAGGCTAAGCCATGTTAAGTTATCTTAGGTTAGGTATCAATTGCACTTTTGACATGATATATTCAACTTGCAATGGGTTTATCAGGACATAACTCCAGTGTATGTTGAGGAACACCTATATATGTTTGCAAAATTTCCACTTAAAAAGGAGGAATGGGCTGGGCACGGTGGCTCATGCCTGTAATCCCAGCACTTTGGGAGGCTGAGGTAGGTGGATCACCTGAAGTCAGAAGTTCAAGACCAGCCTGACCAACATGGTGAAACCCTGTCTCTACTAATACAAAAAATTAGCTGAGCATGGTGGGGCGTGCCTGTAATCCCAGCCACTTGGGAGGCTGAGGCAGGAAAATCCCTTCAACCTGGGAGGCGGAGGTTGCAGTGAGCTGAGATTGCGCCACTGCACTCCAGCCTGGGCATCGAGCAAAATTCTGTCTCAATAAATAAAATAAAATAAGGAGGAACAGGGAAGCAGTTCCAGTTGCCTTCTGGATAGGGACAGCACAGACTCACTTTGCTGTCAGAGGAGCAAGTTCTTTCTGCCCTCCTATTGGTCCTGCCCCTTGGAGAACTTGGGAGAATTTCACTGGGCAGCAGTAAAATAGCCACCATCCTAGAAGGATTTCTCCTCCTCAGCACAGGCCTAGAGAAGTGTTCATTCTCCAGGGACTCTGCTTCCTGGCCTCAGCTGCCTGGGCTTAGCTGCCTTGAAGCTCTGCACGATGAACACAGCCCTGAGCACTGTTCCCATCAATGTTGCTTCAAGATGAGGTGCTCCCTCTTTACTCCAGCCCCACAGGGATCCCCCTTCCCAGTCACAGAGTTTTCATTTGCAGTTCTTTAAGGAAGAAGATCATCAAACTCTCTACAGTCTTGGAATCTTACCGAAAGTAGCAGGAGCCTCTCTTTTATCTGCCTGCTGTTCCTCTTCTGCTTTCAAACAGCCCAGCTTGGATGGAAACATCCTTTTTGGCAGTGACTCCTTAAAGGGCATAAGAAATAGTCAACCCATTCTGACATCTTTTGACCTTGGACCTCTTGAAGCAGCTCCTCACTACCTTGCCTCAACCAGTTCCACATTTCAGGGACCATACCTACAAGTCCTCATTTGCAGGTATCAGCTTCTGTATTATTCAGACCTCTTTAGTTATGAAACAGAAATCCAAGTAACATTAGCTTAACTAATAAAGCACAGTTAATCACTCTAGTAAAAAGAACCAGTTGGGTCTGGCATCTGGATCGCCGTGTCTAGATAAACAAATAATATTGTCAAGTCTTTCTCCTCCCTTCTCCAATCCTTCTCCTTCCATAACTGGTCTCAACTTTTCTCTGTGCTTGGGCCTCATTTTATCTGACCGCAGATGGCTTCATCTTGGCAAGGGCAGAGCTTAATCTCCTGGTTCATCTTATGTAGCTCAGCTCTGCCAAAGCAAGAAGAGGGCTTCTCTCTCCCCCACATGCTTTACTGAACATAATAAGTTCCAGCCGATTGGCCCAGCTTTGATCAGCTTCCTCATTCAATCTTGGCTGGGGGATGGTCACACGTAGGTCAAGTCATTGTCTTTGTGGCCAGGTGCTAAGAATCTGTGACTGGCAGTCCCGCCAGAATCAACCACGTGGTTGGAGTGGGAGAGAAACAGATATCGAAGAGAAGAGGAGGATGGTTGTCTGCATTAAGAAAGGAGAGAGAAGCTGGTCAGGCAGAGACAACAGATCCCTCTTACAGTGAGTCAGATTTAATGCCAGGACCCAAAAAAAGAGCGAGCATTCAAAGACTTGTTTTTGTTTTCTTTCCTAACTTAAACAGGAAATGAAGTTGGTGGACAGGAATCATAATGAGGAAGTGAGCATTTCTTCCTTTGTAGAGAAGTGTACTAAGGCAGGAGTTTGTAAGAGCATGCCCTACCTTTGCTCGCTGGGCTCTTGGAGGCTCTTGAAGAGGGAAGCCATGTCAGGTGACTCGGTGCGGTGGATCAGGCCTTCCTCAATTCTGCTCTGTCCAATTCTCCAAAGCCAAATAAATAGGAAGTGTGGCAGACGGATTCTTTTTAGTAGCAGTACACTTGGGTTTGTTTACATGGGCATGAGTCCACGGCAAAGCCAATTATTTTCTCTTGCTTCTTTGCTGCATCAGAGAAATGGAGCAATTTTAAGGAGGAATTTCAAAGAAACAACACTGTAGTTTACAAAAAATGGGACTGTGTGGTGACTGCCAAATCTGCTTTGCTGAAATATCATGACTTGTTCTTAACATAGTGTCCATTAGACTCTTACCACGCCAGAATCAGAAAGGATCAGAAGAGATCACAGCCAACCCTCTCACACTATAGAGAAGGAAACAGACCCAAAGTGGAAAATGGAGTGACTTAAAAGGCCCAGTGAGTGAGAGGAAGCACAAAACCTAATACTGAGGTCTTTTAAATCCCTGCACAAGGATCTTTCCATTAAGTCATTCAATGATGCTTAATAAAGTAAATAATGGAGTGTCTGCTACAGATTTGCTTCTAAATGCCCTTGAAAGCAGTTGATGGGACAATTCAACCTGGTGCTGCAAGTGAAATTACTAAATGAATTTGATTTTTGCATGTCAAGAATATCTCTTCAAAAATATGACTTTGTCTTGGTTTAAACACCATGGGCAACTGAATTCAGACATCAAGGTCATGGCTTTGCTAATCGTGCCTTTGCCTTCCAGTGGCCTTTTTGGTCTCTGAATTCCGTGGTCTGAAGTTTGTCTTACCGAGGAGACTTGACCGTATTTTTGTCATCTCTGGTACCTTCCCAGTTTCCCATCTGTGCTGCTCAAGTCCGATCATCCCTGTGGACCCTCGTCATCACAGCAAGGCTGTGTGGGGTCATTTGCTCTTCCACAGTCCCCTTGCTCTGTGTCCTGCAACCTGGCCTATCTGGAATATAACCCTGCAGCTTCCAGTTGGGCTCAGCCAACTGACCAGAGGTGGGAAAGAAGAGGGTGAAGTTGAGGTACTTATTGCCCGGTTCCCTCTCTGTGAGATCTCCAAGGGCTGGCTGCATCTCTCCTTTAAAAATCTCAGCCTCCGCCAAGTGGCTCCTCCCATCACAGGACTCTCTCTCCAGGTACCAGTAGCTCTCCTTCCACTCGCCTGGAGGCCTGGGCAGGTAACAGCACCTGCTATTACTTATGCTTTGATGAGCCCTTTGGGGTTCCGCACTGTCTCTTGTGGTTTCCCCATACCCTGCCATCCCTTTTAAAAATAATCTCTTTATTAAACTCACCTCAAGTTACCCATTTGAGTGTGCCACCTGTTCATCTGGGACTCTGACTGATATACTACCTGACTCCAACCTGAGACTCCATCTGCCCCAGTCTCTGGAACATATTTTGTCCCAAGCAGGAGAATTTTTGGCGCCTGCTTTCAAGAGTCAGTGTGTCTGCAGGTTCCTTGAACCTGAACTTCTAAGTCTGAATTGCAAATTCTCACCTTACTCCTGAGAACAAGCTCCCAAGAACTTACAGTAGAACCTCTCATACGGAGATGACAAGAGGCCAGGAAATGAGGACCTTGAGTGAAGAGGCTGTGGAGCTGTGCTGGCTGGCTGGGATGGCATTAGGTGTCTCATAGAGCAGAGGGGCAAGAAGAGGAGGTCTGGGACAAGAGAGAGCCCACTGTGGCAATATCAGAAGCCAGAGCATTCCTTACATTTGGCCTGATGAGAACTAGCGGGAGGGATTTGTGTCATGCTTAGGCCAGAGTGCCAGGAGGGGAGCACCTGCCAGGGCCCAGTGTGATGCTGGCGGTGAGGCTCTGCTAACTGGACTGAGAGAGGCACCGGGAATGTGAAGCACAGCACTCTCTTCTCAGCATGAACCACCGCCCCACCCCTGCAGATCGGCCACTGGTTCAAACTCCTACATCCCCCAGCTGAGCCATCCCACGGGCCTCTTAAGCTCCAAGTCCCTTTTCTGAAAATCACGAGCTATTCAATAATAGCCAGTGTCTTCTTTATTTCTATCCCTCATTGTGCTAGACACAAAATATGTTTGCTTAAGGAAAGTTTACAGTCACTTACAACCTGCTTGCTGCAGACTGCCACTTAAGCCCAAAACTGTGTGGGATGGCAGTTTCACAGAAGAAATAGTTGCAAAGATGCTCAAAGAGTTCATATCATCTCACATTTTTTCAAAGTGCTTCACAGTTTGTCAGATGTTTTCTCATGTATTATATATCAGTTAATTCTCACAATAAACCTGTTACACATATGTACATATACATGTATGCCTATTATATATCATATATGTATTTAACAGATACAATTTTTATATCTCTATATATAATATATCAGAAGTTCAAGGCTTCAAGAAATAAAATGACTTACCCAAGGTGTTATAACAATTCAGAATGAATGGCCTTTTTAGATTTCATATGACATCATTGTGTAACATTTTCCTTGTGACTGCATCTACCTTCCACTTGAGTCTCTTAGCTCATTAAACAGAATCCATGGCTTATATTTTTTGTCCTACATTCCAACAAACATGTGCACGTGTATATGTGTGTACACAATGCATCTTTACTGTTTGCTGAATACCAATCAGCCATGTATCCACCAATTAGATTAGGATATCAAGCTTCACTATTGCTGTCCAAGCCTTCTCTGTGCCCCTCCCTTGTATCTTAACCTCTAACCACTATTCTGAATTTCATCTTTATCATCTGAATGTATCTATATTAGTTAATTGTGTGTGTAGTTTAAGTTTAAATAAATGTGTAAATGGCTTATTTATCACCACCATCCTCTGTCCCCACACACCCTCCATGTACATGCACAGTGTCCTACCCACAGTAGGCCCTTGGCCTGGCCTGGCTCTAGCATTACCAGAAAGCATCTGGCTGCCCACCATCATTTCCAAGGGCTTGAAGAAGTCTGGTCAAAAGTTGGCATTGAGTTCTGGGGAACAAAAATCATGAGAACACAATATCTTGGAGCACCTAGCTACATTACATGCCCATGCTGCTACTCTGGTGGAGTCTTTTTTGTAATTGTTCAACAGGTTCTTCCTATCTGTTGCACAGACAAAGCCAGTTCACGGAGACAGTATTATTGCAGTAAAGGTTTTCAAGGATAATTTTGTGGGCAGGAGGCTAGGGAATGGGTGCTGCTGATTGGTTGGGGCTGAAATCCTAGGGGTATGAAAAATAGTCCTCATGCATGGAATCCTCCTCTGGATGGAGGCCATAGGACCCCATCAAGTTTACTCATGAGTCACAGGTCTAGGTGGGATCAGTTGGTTGCCAGAATCAAAAAGTCTAAAAAGCATCTCAAAATACCAATTTTTGATTCTGCAATAGGGATGTTACCTATAGGAGCAAGATTGGAGGTCACATATCTTGTGAGCTCTGGCCCCGTGACTCTTGAGCAGTAAGGGATTGTAGAAACTACACCTACATTTTAGCAGAATTCAGGCCCCTCCCATAATCCTAATCTTGTGGCTTTTCATTCATTCTACAAAAGTGTCTTTGGTCCCTCAGCAAGGAGGAGGTTAGTTTTACGGAGGGACGATTATCATTCTTATTTCCAAGTTAAACTAGAAACCAATTATTCCCTGGTTAGCTTGGCCTACACACAGGAATGAGTGAGAACAGCCAGGTTGTAAGGCTAGAAGCAAGATGGAGTTGGCCATGTTAGACTTCTCTTGCTGTCATGATTTTTGCAAATGCAGTTTTACTTTGTAGCCACAAATCACGTCTATGGAGGGGGAAGTCCTAGTGACTGACTTACTTGTGGAGCTCAAAAATCTTTTCTCTGTGGGCCTTGCTTCTGAGTCGCTGGTGACAAGCACCCCCAACCCCCTTAATGATCCACCATTAACCTAATTTTCATTTCCTTACACATGTCCCTGTCAAATTCTTGGAGAATTTATGCCACATTTTAACAATCATTTCAACAATGCAAATGGTTTGTGCAAACCTTAAGAATGACATTTTTCCATCTGTAGGTCCTGACCCATTAATGAGTTGTAAAGTCAACTTAGTGGGTTCAGACCAGGATTTTTAAAAAATGAAATAGAACTGGGCATTACCTCATCAAGCAGCCAGGATTACAAAAAGATCAGAACGTGCTCCCAGTAGCAAGGTAGCAAATGGTAAATGTTATTTTGTGAAAAGTATGTGTGTGTGTGTGTGTGTGTGTGTGTGTGTGTGTGTGTGTATGTGTCCTGGGTCACAATGTAAAATGTATTTCTTTCTATAAATTATGTTCAAAAGATGTTTTAAGCCACTGCTCTAGAGGCACCTTGCCAGGGACATTGGTTGCTTGCTCATCTACCCCCCATTCCACCTCTCCTTGTGGTAGGATAATCCTGTGGTTTGGATGGGCTGTAGGAGTGGCCATGAACGGCCTGAGCCAATTACCATAATTTCAACCCAGTTGCTACCAGGATTGGTTTAGGGATGGTCAGCAATCCAATGCGTAGACCAACTAGAACATGTCATTCCCTGGCCACAGTCAAGGGACACATGACCCAATTAATGCAGGGATCCATCTTCCAGGAAACCCAACCACATCCTTTGATGGGCCTGGAAATCTTACAAAGACATGCTTTGGAGAGGCCCTGTCTTGCCCGAAACACAAAAAGGCTATTCACTGTGCACCCCACCCCACCCCCAGACCAGAGCCGACTAGGGAGGGAGAAGAAAAGACCAAAAAACAAACAAGTAAGACACAGGATAATTTTAAGTGACACCATTAATAACCTACTTATAAAAGTCATGGTTTTGCTACCTTAAAGAGAGCTTTGTAGGTGACCACAGGTCCTTCTCAAGCACTGGGTTCCCTCAAGGAGTAGTTTACACAGGGAAAAGACTGGGTACTTAGGAGGCTGAATACCTAGGGAAAGAGATTTGAGAATCATCAGCATGTCCATGTCAGGGAAAGCCAGAGACGCATTTGAGGCTGTCCAGGGAGAGGTTCTGGCCAAAGGGAGAAGACCTGGGGCGGACCCTGGGGAGCAATAGTGCCTGGAGTGGATAGAGAAAAAGTGGTCAGAGAGAAGACGGATACTACTGCACTCGTCCGTTGCAGAGTGGTGGACACAAATGAGAACCGCATTCCCTCCTGTTCTCCTCTGTTAGTCTACCAAGACCTGGTCTACACTGGCCTCCAGACTCCCAGGGCTCTTGTGATGGAACTCTGGGCAACGGGAGCAGTGGAGGGAGAAGGCTAACTGGATACACTTTTGAATGGGCAGAGAGCCTCTTGAAGGAAAGAAGACATCCAGGAAAGAGGATGGGGTGGCATAAACCACATTTTGAAAGAAGGCTTAACTGTAAACCCCTGGCATCATTAAAAATGTTCTGGCTGGGTATTGTGGCTCAGGCCTGTAATCCCAGTACTTTGGGAGGCCAAGGCGGGTATATCACCTAAGGTCAGGAGTTTGAGACCAGCCTGGCCAGCATGGTGACACCTCATCTCTACTAAAAATACAAAAATTAGCCAGGCACGGTGGCACGTGCCTATAGTCTCAGCTACTTAGGAGGCTGAGGCAGGAGAATCACTTGAACCTGGAAGGTGGAGGTTGCAGTGAGCCGAGATCTCACCAGCCTGGGCGAAAGAGTGAGACTCCGTTTAAAAAAAAAAAAAAGTTCTTTTCAATAAAAAGTTCTTTTCAAAAATGACTTTTTGGTGTGTGGGGGAGTCAGACTGTTGTTTCTTTTGATGAAACATTACAATGAGTGGGCTCAGGGATGATCAGCTATGCTGGAGTTGTTAACACAAGGCTAGAGTAGGTAATTAATTGTACGTAGCCATCTCCCTCACTCAACCTCCTAGAAAAAAACAGAGTTGAGCTGAGAGCAGAGGATCTAGCAATGCTTGAGGGAGGAAGGAAGAAAGGATGAGTGGTAAGATCTCCTCCTTTACTTAGTCCAGTTCCCCGAGGGGCACCTGCCCTTCCCAGCCAAGCCTACTTAGAAGGGCTGGGAGAGAGACAACAGTGCAGTCCCCCGGCCTGAAGAATCGAGAGGCAGGAACCACCTCGGAAATAACATGGAGTTCTCCGTAAATGAAACACTAAGATCAGGTGTGGGGTAGAACCTAGAACCTTCCAGGAGCTCAGACACACATTCTATAAGGATGACGGATTTCCAGCATTTTCTTCTTTTGTTTCTCTTAGCTTCACGGTGAAGTTCCTTTGGAAAGTACCTCATTGTCTCACTCTATCTTACTGTAAATGAGAAAGGGGTTCTGGTTTTATTCTGGGGCCTGAAGAAGTCAGGAGCTGTATTTTGGGGGCGCTGGGTATGACGACTCTGGGGCAGAGGTGGAGATGCTGGAATGGTCTGCCCCATCTGAGCAGTGCTCAGCCTATGCCCAGGATCTCCGAAATCTCTCCTGAAAATTCACCCTGGCCTCTGCTTTTGACTTAGGCGAGATGTTTTCCAGAGTCCCACTCCCCACTTTGGTTCAGCTCAACTCAGCTGTGGTGCCAGGAAGACACTGGGGCTCTTCAAGAAGAAACCTCACCTTCTTTTCTCAGAATGCAGAGATGGTGGCCGGGGCTCTGGGCCTCTCCGGTCTTTCCTAGAAATACCATATGGCCTAGTTCCAATGGGCTCATGTGGAAAATGGGATTTGCCTTGGATGTGGTAAATCCACAGAACCTCTCTTCTGGCTCTCGTTTGGTCCCGCATTTCTGAGCTGACCCCACTGCCACCCTACTCCTGGTGCTGAGCACTGGAGACATAGGGGGCCTCGACCATCTTGGAGATTGTAGGCCAGGGAACGTGTGGAGAGGTCAAAAACAAAAGTGATCAGGAGGACCCCAAATGCCTCAGTAAAGAGGCATGGCTTTGAGCTGGAGTCCCGAGATTTGGCACGTGGAGTGGCTGAGGCGTGGGGGATGGCTGATAAGAGGAGGGTGATCATCCCTCCCTCCCTGTGGGAGCACTCACTTTTCCCCTTGGGGATGGGTCAATCAACAGCTGCTGGTCTTTGTGTAGCATCCCTTCTGGTAACAGAAACCTGGTGAGGGTTCCTTTGGGAAATGACTCCACTTCAACCACCCACGGGTGGTGGGTCTGGTGGGGCTGCCAAACACAGTGTCATGTCCAACCTGATTTCCACCACGGTAGAAAATAGAAGACCCAGGTTCAGCCAATCACAGTGCCTCAAGACCCTGGCTTCAGCGATTGATGTAAGGCAGTGGTTCTCAGCATAAGGCTGTACTGAACCCCACACTGCTGGTGCTGAAAAAGCAGGGCGGCAGTTTTATTTGTGTTATTAGATTGGGGAGCATGTCTGACATTTAGTGACTGGGGCACCAAACATCAGCAGCACCCAGGACAGTGTCTTATAACAAAGACTGTCTTAATCCAAAGGCCAATACACTTTGTTGAAAAACCCTGACCTAAAGGATGGAGCCCTGGTCCCAACTGGACCAATTAGTCTATTCCTGGGGTTTTGTCTAAGAATGTCTGGCAAGAAAAGGTGTCTTTCTCTGGGTTCCCCAACTCAAGGTGACCCTGAAGCACCTTGGCCATTCCCTCTATCCTATAATGCACAAGAGAAGATGTCTGAAGGAGAGAACAAGGCCAACACAGAGAAAGGCTGGGATGAGAGATGGAGACGAGAGCGTGAGGCAGCCAGTGACATCATCAGACCATCTGCCCTTGTCCTTTTCTGTTATGACAGCCAAAACATTTTTTTTTTCTCTTTCGAGTCAGGTTTTTCTATTGTAACCTAAAGAATGGGCTAATCCAATCCCATGGGTGGGTGCGATGGCTCACACCTGTAATCCCAGCACTTTGGGAGGCCAAGGTGGGTGGATCACTTGAGCCAAATGGGGTATTAAGTTCAAGACCAGCCTGGGAAACATGGTGAAACTCCGTCTCTACAAAGAATATTAAAAAATTAGCTGGATGTGGTTGCATGCACCTGCAGTCTCAACTACTTGTGAGGCTTACGTGGGAGGATGGCTTGAGCCCTAAAGACTGAGACTGCAGTGAGCCATGACTACACCACTGCACTCCAGCCTGGGTGACAGAGAGAGAGAGATTTTGTCTCAAATTTAAAAAAAAAATTGTTTTTAAAATTTTAAAAAGAATCCTAACCATTCTGAGGCTTCAGGAAGCAATGTTCCTTCTCTCTGGTGATGGATGTAGGAAATACAAATTTTAGAAGGCAGCTTCAGCTCTCTCTATTCTCCCAGACCTCTCTCCACACTTTCTGCAAGCAGGAAACAGCTCCAGAGAAGGATTACACAGCAAACTAGTGGCAGAGACCATATTGGAGGTCAAGTCTCTTGTCTCAGAGCTTGGAACAAACAGCCTACTCTTGTTTAATAAAATCAATTGTAAGCTCCTGTCATTGGGGTTGGGGTGTAACTGTGTCCTTAATACCTCAGTTGGCATTCAGGGGAAGATACACAAAAGGAAACTTTGTCTGGGTCCACTAGGAACTTTCAAGCTGGTTGAGGCCACCATTGCTGCCGAGGTCCTGCTGATTTGGCTTAAAAAGTGGGATATTCAGATGAAACTGGGAACACAGGACGCTCAAACTAAAGGGCAGGGAATTTCAAGCTTGCTGCGGTTCACCCTCCTTCCTCCTGCGTTTTCCAGGTGAGGCAGTGAAATTGCTCCCTGGGACCTCCCATTTTCTCTGCAAAAGACCATCAGGTGATAGTTGGCATCCCTCTTTGGCCCAGAGCATTCTTAGAGATGCCTTGTGGCCAGGAATCTACTTTATTTATTTATTTATTTGGAGATGGAGTCTCACTCTGTTGCCCAGGCTGGAGTGAAGTGGTGCAATCTCAGCTCACTGCAACCTCTGCATCCCAGGTTCAAGCGATTCTCCTGCCTCAGCCTCCCGAGTAGCTGGGATTACAGGCATGTTCCACAATGCCTGGCTAATTTTTTCTGTGTTTTTAGTAGAGACAAAGTTCCACCATGTTGGCCAGGCTGGTCTCAATGGCCAGGACTCTATAATTAGATGAAGATGGGATCTTCTGCCCTTACCCTTAAGTTGGAAGGATTTATGCAAGGCCTGATTTAGATAGGGGGAGACTACTCTGCAGAAAGTGGGGAACCTGCTCACCTTTAAGTGCTTTTCTGATGCTGAACTGTTGGAGCTCTTAGATCCTCTGGCATGCCCACTATTCACCACCCCTGCCTGCCTTCCTCTTCCCCATTACACGGACAAAAGTCACTGTCAGGTATTTGCTGCAGCAGAATAAAGTCTTAACTGTGATAGGCATGGAAGGGATTCAAACTAAAGCTATTTGACAACACAGCCCAAAGAAATTCAGCGTCTGACATTATCTCTTGTCTCTAATTCCAAAATACACTCACAGGCTCTCTCACCTCCCCTTTCTTTCAAGTTGATTTCTCCAAATGCTTGGGTTTCTGCAGGAATATTTTTTTAGTGTTTCTGAATATTTTGTTTTGCTTTGGTTTCACTTGAAATTTTGTTATGAATGTCCAGCTTTCTATGCAGTGGGAATCATGGATTTATCCTCTATTCTCTGACTCAGAGGGAATTCTTGAGGCTTCTTAGCTTACAATCGATTTTTGTAAGTGTCCCATGGATATTGGAAAAAGGAAGGAGATTCTGTTTTTTTTTGTGAATTTGTGTGTGGAGAGTTGGGTATATGTGTGCGCACATTTAATCTTGGTAGTTATTCTTCCTTACTTTTTTAGTGCTTGAGTTGCCAAATAGAGTTGGATTAAGCTCTCTGCAGTACTGCTGTGCTTCTGTTGAATTCTCTCATCCAGTGTGAATGCTGTTTGGATGGATAGTTTTAAATGTGCAAGTGAATGTGTGTGTGTATGTGTGTGTGTGTGTTTGTAGAATTGAATGTGTTCAGGTCTCCTACAAAGAGGCCGCATGGGCATGTGCCCTATGTCTTATGGCATTTTTTTTTCTTTTCTTTCTTTCCTTACACTTTTTCAGAACATGTGATTAAATGGAAATTTGAGCCACGAGGAAGGCATAGTGGCAACCTACTGAAAATCCTCAATTTGTCTTGACCACAAGGGAATTTTCCTGATTGACCAAGGGAAAAGCCAGGCTCTCCCTGAGACAATGCAACTGAATAGGGCAGACTGACAGGGAGCAAGAGTGGAGAACAATAGTGAAGCAATGCACCTAGTCAGGCAGGCAGCAAACAAGGGCATACATGACACGTGGGCCATCAGCTCTGAAACTCTACCAAGAAAGCAAGATGTTTCAACAGACAAAAAGAGTGGAAGTGGGTACTTGAAAACCAGGGACAACTACATTAGGGAGGTTGGTCTGCATGGAGCAAAAACTCCCCCACTAGGCACAATTTGGGCCTAGGATTCCAGTCTTGGAGGGGTGATGGTAAGAGGGAGGTTGGGCCAGACGTGGCGGAATTGTGGATAACGCAAGGGATCACAGCAGAAGCGTAGATGTGCACACTGGCAGAAGCCTAGTGGAGGCTGTATCGCAGGAAGGCAGGCAGAGACTGCTTAATGTTCAGGTGTCTGAGGACAGGAGTAGTGCTGAGAACTGCTGCAAACAGAGCCACAGCCTGCAGCTGTGGCGCTGCCTCTCAGGACAAGAGAGAAGATGCTCAAGCCCGCTGGTCCTCCCCAGCCCTAACTCAGAGGGGCCAGGAAGTCTGAATCCCATTTTATTTCTCTGACGAGGAAGGGAGGGCACTGAAGGCCAGAGGATGTGTCTCAAGGGAAACAGGGAAAGCAGTGGGGAGTGGGGAGAGCTTAGTGCACCTCTTTCTGTTTTTGGCAGATTACGTAGTCAAAAATAAACAAGGATTAGCTACAAGGATGAAATAAACACACATATACACATTCACACACCAATTAAATATACAAACACATACAAGTTAATGTACACAAAAAACAGAGTCCACTTCTGTTTTCTAGTATCCATAGGGCATTTATAAAAATTAATCCTAAAATAAGAAATACATTTCCCAAAGCCAAATAAAAAGTATTTATCCACAGGTCAAATTCTATATCCATAGTGTATTCAAAATTAGACATTCACAACAAATGACTGTATGAAAACAAAACAACACAAAACACAAAACAAAATAAAACAAAACATTTTCCAAAGTAACGCAAGCATTTGGGGAAACCAGCTTGAAAGACGGGGGTGGGGATAGGCAGCCTGTGAGCATATTTTTAATGCTAGAGAAGCTGCAGAGACAATGCCAGAAGTTGAATTTCTCTTGTACTGTATTGGCAAAATAGCTTTTGTTTCAATCCTCTTTGACACCTATGCCAGTTACAATTGTGTTCTGCCATAGCAGAGAACTTGGTAATGATTTTTAAGTTTATCTGTGTAATGGAGGAGGTTAGGTAGTAGTGGTTTTGTTCCTGGTTATTAGTTGATTGACCTTTCCATGGACAAAAAGTAAAAATACAGGGAAAATGTATCTTCCTAAATGCATTTATGAGATGGCAGGAAAGTAGGAGACTCTCAGGCCAAAATACTAAGTGAGAGAAAGAACTCAGGAGCACTGCAACTGGCTGTTGTTCTTAGGGCATTTATTAGCTTCTGTTGCCTGGTCTCAGAGAGCACAGGAAATGGGAGGCAAAGATCAGGGGCCATCCAAGGCCCCTGGACACTTCCCCCATAAAGATAAGACCCCCAAAGTTAACACTTCCAATGAAAGGGTAAACCAGAAACAAATAGTAACCCCATCAACTGCTGGGAGGTAGTGAAAATCCAAGCTTCTCCTTCCAGAAAAGGAGAAATAATGTCATCACTGAAAATTTGGAACCACAAGCTCTCTGTCTCTCATGTTGCTTAAAACCCAAATGCATATTACCTATATGGGCCAAACAATAAACACATTTAAAAACTCAAGTCTGGGAGGCCAAGGTGGATGGACCACCTCAGGTCAGGAGTTCAAGATCAGCCTGGCTAACATGGTGAAATCCCATCTATACTAAAAAAAAAAAAAAATACAAAATTAGCCAGGCATGGTGGCTCATGACTGTAATCTCAGCTATTCAAGAGGCTGAGATTGAAAAAATAAATGTAAATCCTTGATAAAACTTACTTAGAAATAAATTGAGCAAATGTTATGAAAGACCCCTACCAATAAAAACTACAAAACATTGTTGAGAAAAATTAAAGATCCAAATAGATGAAAAAATATATCATGCTCATGGATGAGAAGACTTATATTGTAAAGATGTCAATTCTCCACAAATTGATTTACAGTTCAGTGCAATTTCAATAAAAAGCATAGCAGGCTTTTTGTTGATATTGACAAACTATCACTAAAATTTTCTTGGAACTATGAATATCTTAGCATAGGCAAAACAAAAGAAGAATGAAACTGGAAAACTTCTTCCACCTAATTTTGAGACTTACCATAAAATACAGTAATCAAGTCAGTGAGGTTGGCATTAAAATAGACAGACCAATGGGGGAAAAAAGAGAGTCCATAAATAGATCCACAAATACACAAATGATTTTTGACAAAGTCACCAATGTAGTCCAATGGGGAAATTTTCTTAATAAATCATAACAAATTATGCTGGATCAACTGGATGTCAGTATAGAATAAACTAAACTTTGATTCATACCTCACATCATACATAAGAGTTAATTCAAGATGGCTTAAAGACTTAGATGAAGAAGCTAAAATTATAAAACAACTAGAAGAAGAACATATAGGAGGAAATCTTTGTGATTGGTGGGGGCAGTGAAAATATTCTGCATGATACTGTCACTGTATGTTCATCAAAGCCCACAGACAACAAGAGTGAATCCAAAGGTGAACTATTGACTTTGGGTGGTAGTGATGAGATAGTGTAGGTTCATTGATTGTAACAAACACATCTCTGGTAGGAGATGTGGACAGTGGGAGAGGCTTGGGGTGTGAGTGAAGTCAGGGAATAGATGAGAACTCTATGTAATTTCACTTTAATTTTACTGTGAAACTAAAACTGCTCTAAAAAAATGAAGTCTATATAAAAAAAAAAAAAGACAGGTTACTTACAAAGGAAAAACCATTAGATTCCCATCTAATTTCACATAAACAATGGAAGGCAGAGACAGTGAAATGATATGTTCAATTTTTGAGAGAAAACAGTTATCAACCTAGAATGCTATTTTCCACAAACACATTGTTCAAAAATGGGGTTAAATAAAAACATTTTCAGTCAAACAACA
>NW_022436986.1:5525201-5534856 GCF_009761245.1 Sapajus apella
CACGGTGGCTCATGCCTGTAAGGCGGGAGGATGACTTGAGGTCAGGAATTCAAGACCAGCCTGACCAACATGGAGAAATCCCATCTCTACTAAAAATACAAAATTAGCTGAGTGTGGTGGTGCATGCCTGTAATCCCAGCTACTCGGGAGAATGAGGCAGGAGAATCGCTTGACCCCAGGAAGTAGAGGTTGCGTTGAGCTGAGATCACACCATTGCACTCCAGCCTGGGCAACAAGAGTGAAACTCTGTCTCAAAAAAAAAAAAAAAAAAAAAAAAGAGGTTTATTTTTCTCATATAATAAGAAATAAGCATTATAGAGCTGGTGGAGCTGTTCAGGAAATTTATCAAAAACTTAGATTCTCTCCAGGTTTTCTCTCTATAGTCCTCAGTTTTGGCTATCACCCTTATGTTTACAAAATGGCTGCTGTACCTCCAAGCATTGCAACCATGTTCCAGGCAGAGAGAATATGATTAAGTCTCTTTCTTTTTTTAACTGGGAAATATGTACAGGCTCCACCTTGTGGAAAGTAGACTTCTGTTTCCATTTCACTGGCCAGAACTCTGTCACATGGCAATACCTAGGTACAAGGAGCCTGGGAAATTCATATACATATTTCTCTAGGTGAACTGCTTTCCCAGAGAAAATCAGGACTCCATTATAAAGCAAATGTAGGAATGGGTATACTTTAGATGACTAGCAGTTTCTGCTCTCTATTTTGGCAAAAACATCTTACATAAGAGAATAATCCAAAAGGAAAAGCAAACGATGTCCTTGGCATAAAGATTAAGAGACAACATTACATAGGGTACAAGGCACTGGAGTGAGACTCCTAGTACTAGCTCTGCAGCTGACTTGCTGGGGAACTGATCTAAGTTTCTCCCTCTTTAAATCAAAACATTGGAGTAAATAACAGGGAAGCCTTTTAAACAACAAGTAAGTCTGTAAAGACTGAAAGGAGTTAACACTTATGATAGATTCGTTATGTGCAACAGCTCATTTAGACCTCATAACAATATCTCCCTTTACCCTGGGGATGCTAAATCTCAGAGTGATCAAATAGTGTTCACAGACCCACATCTACTGAGAGGCAGAGCCAGAATTTCAAGTAGGGTCTGCAGGCCTCCAAAGCCAGAGGCTTCTTTCCACTGCCCATCCAACCTTTCTCAAAAGGCAAATAAGGTCATGCATTTTTATTTACTGAATTTTAAGTAAACCAGTCTTTTGAAGCGGGCCTAATGCCACCTGCAGCAGAATTACCTATGATGTCTATTACAAATGCAGATTCCTGAACCTTCTCCAGAAGAACTGAAGCAGACTTGCTAGGGCCCAGTGAGACCCAAGAATCTGCATTATTAAAAGCTCTCCAGGTAATTTGGAGAGACTTTACAATTTGGGAACCATGATTTTAAACTAATAATTTAGTGTTCCATTCTAGTGTGGTTTATTTATGGATCTGTGGTTCATGGAAATTTCCTCCTAGTATCAGGATGATAAAATTTAAAAACCGGTCTGTTTTTCCTCCTGTTGAATCCACTCAATTCCATGGAAAATGTTAAGGAACTGGAGGTGTGACTAACACTGATTAATCTAGGCTCTGTACGTCAAGGGCACAGACCAACATGAACACACATGCTGATTAGAATCATACGGAGCTGGAAGGGGATGGGCAAAGAAATTGCATTAACTAAATATTTACTATGTTCCAGACACTGTACCAGACACATTACATCATCTAAGGAGCCCAAGACAAGTGATTCAATCCTTTTCATTTATAACCAGGGTAGGTACTATTATTATTTACATTTTAGAGATGAGGAAGCTAAAGACCAAAGAAAAACAGTCACTTTCTGAGATCTTTCATTCATTCATGCAATAAAAATCTCATTAGCTCTTATCTTATGCAAGACATTGCAAATAGAGCAGTAAAAAGGCAATCTAGAGACCTCAGGTGGCACAAAGCCCACCAAGTCTCCATTGAAGAAACTGGAACTGAGAGGGCGAATTGGGACTGAAGCCTGCCAGAAACCGTCTCTCTGGAATCCTTCAGTCTGATCAAGAGGGGAGTTCGCTGCTGAGGCTGCTAGTGCTGGGGTCTAGAGCAAGTTGCACGCCTCTGAGCCTGCTGGAGACTCAGAAAGGTTAGCTGACTTGCCCAAGTAAGTGTCCCAGACAGGAGGGAGAAAGCGCGCAGGTCTCAGATCCCAGCTCCAATATCCACGCCCTTTCCCTTTTCATCTCCAGGAAGGAAACCTTCACAGGTGGGGAAAATGCTCACCCAGTGACTCTGAAGTAGTGCACTAGTTGACATTAGAGGCTGGTTCTGATTCTTGCTATTAAGGTTTATTTAATTCCAAGCTCAAATGACACAGAAAATAAAACTTTCTCCTTAAAAGGTTCTGCGGGAAAATATTCTCTGTTCTACGTAACAGCCTCCTTGGCTGTGTTTGTGTCTGAAGAAAGGACTAGTCTGACAGGAAGAATTACAAATCTGGAGCTCATTTTGGCGTCGTGGAGGAAAGGTGGGTGGAGCGTCTCGCAGTAAATTAGGAATTCGGAATGGAAACGTAGAGTTTATTTGGGTTTTTAGTGACACCTCAGGATTATTATACAGGAGTGTCAGACACAGCTCAAAGTAATGACTGCTCCCCCTCCACCCCGCGGGAGCTGGGTGCTAAGAAGGGGGAACTCCTCCTTTGAGGGGTTGGGGTGGGGAACCCCCCTTTCCAACCTGGATCAGGAAGGGGGCTGAGGGGAGAGCGGCTTGGATCCCCATCCTGTGTCTGTTCCGGAGTGAGGCAGGAGGCTATTTAGAGGTGTGTTTGGGGGTCACGATCAGGGTCTGAGGCTGGGATCTGAGGACTTCCTAGGTTTAGAATTGGGTGGGGGAGCTAGGTTCGGGATGACCGCTGCGAGCAGGAAACAGAAGGCTTGAGTCGCCTGTGAAGGGCACCGAGGAAGGATCTTCGGCGGAATGCTGAAGTTGATGCGTGGACTTGGAGAGGGGAAGTTGAAGTGCACGCAGGGGCCTGGCGCTGCAGCGGATCTGAGTGGCCTGTGCTGGGACTGCCGGTGCGGGGCAGTGAATGGGGTCAGCGTGGGGCTGAGGCAGTACGAGATCTTCCGTGTCTAGAGGAGGTTAGAAGAAAAGAGAGTCGAGCGGCCACAGCCTTTTTCCGAAAGCGATTCACACAGACACACCCATCGCTCTACCCGGCCCTCCGGGGCTAGCGGCTCGGCGGCGCTCGGTCTGGCAGATCCCGCCCCCACACGGCCTCGCGGAGCCGGGAGCAGCTCTGGCCGGGCAGGGGGCTGGCAGCCCGGCCCCCGGGGAGCGTGGGGCGTGGCCAGAGGCCGGGGCGCGCGGCCGCGGATTGGCTGCCCCGTGGGCCCGCGGGCGGGGCTCCCGACTGGGTCCCGCTCGGCCGCTCGCGGCGGCGGGGAGGCGGGGCCGGCGGGAGCCCGGCAGCCAATGGACGCACGTCCCCCGAGCAGTTACAAAGGGCCGGAGCGGGGCCGCCGCGGCGGCGGGGGAGGTGGGGCGAGGCGAGGTTTGCTGGGGTGAGGCGGCGGCCGGGCCGGGCCGGGCCACAGGCGGTGGCGGCGGGACCATGGAGGCGGCGGCCGCTGCTCCGCGTCCCCGACTGCTCCTCCTTGTGCTGGCGGCGGCAGCGGCGGCGGCGGCGCTGCTGCTCCCGGGGGCGACGGGTGAGCGGCAGCGCGGCGCGGCGGGCGGGAGGGCGACTGCGGGGCGCGCGGGCCGGGCCCGGCCTCCGGCTCGCTACTGCTCTTTCTCAAACATGGCGCGGGGCCGGGGGCGCAGGTGGCAGCGCCGGGGCCAGGGCCGGGCTCTCGTGGACCCGCGCGGCTCGGCGGCCGCCGGGAGAACGGCAAGCGGGGAGCGGAGGCGGGGCAGGGGCGTGTGTCCGGGCAAGGGTGAACGTGCCGGGCAGCCCGAGGCCGTCCGGCTCGGGACTCCCCCGGGGAGGTGGAGTCGGGCGGAGGTCCGAGGGCCGGGGCTGCCCTGTGGGGTGTGAGTGGGCTACGGCCAGGGGCGGAGGATGGGAGACGGGCGGTGACTGGCAGAGCGGTCGCTGCCCGCCGCCGCCCCCCAGGTAACTGCGTGGTCTTGGGGTCCCGGGCGGGTTTTGGGATTGGGGGGAAGGCGGCTCCCGGGCGGGGTGTGAGCTCCGAGCCGTGAGGGCTTCCCAGGGTGGGAGTCGGGGTCAACATGCGGTGAGACCCCCGGGTCTGCAGGCTGCCCTGACTCCCGCCCGGCCCGACCCTGCTGGAAGGGGCTGCTCCTTCAGCCAGGGGGGCTTTGTGTGAGAAGAAGGAAGCGTGGAGATGCGCGGAATATTCCTTCTTTCGTGCGTCTGAGGAGTGTTGAAGTGAGTCCAGTAACCGGAAGGCTACGGATTGTTTTCGTAGTGGAAACTTGAACGTTTGCTCACTCTGCAGGGTTTGGAAATTTGGGGAATGACTGTGAATTGATTAAACGCTTTTATTTCCTAGAAGGAACATCACTTGCGGTGTTCCTTTTCTTGAGTGACAGTTAATAGTTTGAATCATACATCTATCTGGTAGCTGGTTTTCAAGGAAGAATGTTCACTGGGTTTTTCAAAGTATTAAATCAGGTCGGGGTAGGTGGTTGGCATCCACAAAGGGATGAGTGGAAAACTTTGTTAGCAGCTGAATTAAGACAGTAGAAACTAAAATCGGAGCCTCAGTCTTAGCAACTAAAATGCTATGAAATTACATTTCTGTTTCTGAAACTGTACAAAAAATGTTGAAAATTCTTTTAAAAATCAAGACTGAAGATGATTATAATTAGTCCTAATAGCTTCCGTCTATATATTATGCATTACTATGATGTAAATGCATAAAGTACACTATTGCATACGTACATTATTTAATCACCACAACTAAACTCTCAGGACTTGTGGCATTTGCCCCACTTTACAGATTTGAAAAGTGGGGTGCAGACCCCTGGATCTGTTTAAGTACGCAGTAACTAAGTGCTAAAGCTAGAATTTTCACTCAGATCTCAGTTTCCAAAACCTGTACATCATATTATGTACACAAACACACACACACACACACACACACAAACATATGCATCATACTACCTGGCATAGCCCATTTTTCTTCTTCAGTCGCAATTGGTCTTTATTATTCACTTTTAGATTCTGTCCTCATGATATGAATATCAGATAGGCTTCATTCTGACTCTTAGCACATTCCTGAGTCCCTTCACGTGGGCCTGCGTTAGAGGAAACAATGGATTTTTGACATTGGCCTAGGGAGGAAGGCAAGATAACTATGTGGACAGATTGGGAGAATCAATATAGTTAGGCGTGAAGCATAGGTAACATTTCCACACCACTATTAACTTGAATAATGTAGTGCACTCCTTTTCACCAAAAGTAGCACAGGAAGTGTTCATGTATTCAAGTAACAGTAGTGGACTTAGTTGGATATACAGCACATTGCTCAGCCCATGTCCTGGGGGAGTTTAGTCTCTATGGCATGTACACAGTTCAGAGCTGTCCAGGTGCGTATTACTCTAAGCCCAGACTGCCTCAGCTTCTCTACCATTCTTATTGGCTATGATGATGTCTCAGGCCACCCTTAAAAGACATTCTGAAAAAGGTCAAATGCTTTTTTTCTCTCTATAATTTGGCTTCTCTTGTAAAGATTGCAGTTTCTTATTTTTTGAGTATGTTTTATTGTTCTTTGCCCAACTTCTTTCTCCAGCATAGATTTCTCTAGGAAAATTGATTCCTTGTCGCTAGTACACAGTTTAGTACCACTGTGTCTATATGAATATCCCTTGTGAGAATGCTGTTTGCTTCCTTTCTGCCATTTCATAACATTTTTTCTTTGAAAAGATGCTCTAAATCCAACTCTTGTTTCTATTAATGCCTCTTGAATGTCTCCTCCTTTCTTGGTATGCAGCCTTCAGCTTAATCCTGCCTGTTATCCTCCAAATCTAGTTGCTTTCCCATGTTTCTCTCTTCTAAGCTTTTCTGTGGGCTACTGCCAAACTAATCTTCCTCAGCCATCCCCATAAAGGTTTATATGATTTCCCATTTGTCTTTGGCACTTAGAGAAACACTTCAGCAGCTTATGATTGGGGCCATCTCTGAGTATCCTACCAGGGACCTCACTTCTCATTACCGCAGACCTTCAAGCAATTTCTGTTTCTCACTGACTCCTAACTGTTCAGCCTTTTCACTACACATTTAATTTTGCCCCTTTTTTGGGAGTGTAAGAAGTTCTCAGTCCTGACTTCCTGTGCTGGTTTAGTTCTTGAATTCTTTGTCTTCCAGAACTCGGCAGCACTTACAGTTTGTATTGTCCGTTTCTACTGTCCGCACTGCTACTTAACTACACTTGAATATGTTATAGATACCTAGAGGACGAGATTCATGCCGTTTCTTTCCTTTCTGGCCTCAGAACTTAGCACTGTGTTTTATATTCTATTCCGTGTAGATGCTTGTTGATTTCTATTTGAGCATTCCTTTAGTATGTATACTGTTTTATCTAAGTCCAGTTTATGCAATATTAACTTGTAATTCCGTATAAATAATCAGGAAATGTTGTATGGTATGGTGAAGGAAATTGGTTATTAGTCCCACCTTCACCACCAGTTATGCAGAAAATAGGGGCAATACCTACTTTTGCCTAATTCATGAGATTGTGAAGATCACATGAGAAAGTGGTGTTTGAGTTTGAGGTTGCTATTCTGTATTGTTACTAATGAGCAGGACTGATGTTCAACAAGCAGTTCCCACTGGGCCATGTGTGTTTTGGGTAAACATCCTTTCTGGTTGGTTGGTACCCTTGTAGTGCCAGTTGTTAAATATTTTTAATGTCATCCCTGTAGGGAGGCATTAGTATTCAAAAAGGGAGATGATTAGTGTAGGCTGGAGTGATTAGGGGAGGCTTCCTGGACAGTTTAGGACTTAAACTGACTTTGAAGGGTGGGTACAATTCAGAGGGGGATTTGATGAGTGTGAAAGTTCTCTAAAAGTGTGTCCCCAACTGTACTGGGGCCCACTCCAAGGAGGAAACAAAGCTTTTACTGACTGGCGAGTTACTCTTCAAAGTTAGGTTCCTTATTCTTTACTGTGGGATTTGGATGTATTAACCTCTATCATTTTTTCCCCAACCCTAAAGGCTATAGTACATGGCTGGAAACAAAGCATAAAAGTAATCAAAGTAGAGTAAGTGAAAGAGAATAACATTATAGGATGCCCACTAGGGCTAGGCATTCAACTGGTGAAAGTCCTAAGTATATTGTCACTTAAATTTATAGATGAAAAAACTACTCAGATTAGGTGAATTTCTTGGGGTGACACAGGGGCAGAACAGAGACAAGAACTTTGATTTTCTGATTCCAAATCTTGTGCCCTCCCTATATGCTGCTTTAAAATGTGAAGGACTTGGAGGTGGGCGTGGGACGGGGTTAATGAAGTGACTTACCTAAGTGAAATAGGCCTTGCACTTCACACAATTTATGAAAAGTGAATTCTAAAGGTGGAAGGGAGGGGGAATGATTAAAGGCTAAAAGTCCTCAAGGGAAAGGTCAGGATTCTTTTTTTTTAATTGCCAGTAAAAGGACCTGGTATAATACTTATTGACTGAGAAACATAAGCCTATAGTAGTTTGGAAGATGGTCTTGGGTAAGTACTGTTAATTGAATTGGGTGTAATTAAAAGGCCTTGGTTTAGATGATCTGCTTTGTTGTTGAAATTAAGTGAGGAATTCACATGATAAAAATGATCAAGAGGAAGATAAATCTTGTTCTTTATCTTTCAGCAGAGGTCTTCCCCACAAGGACTGCTCATGTGGGGAAAACCCCTGTTGAAAGGTTCTAGGCCTTAGTTGAACAGTTACAGGGACTCAACACCATTCTTATAGTGTCATTTTATTGCATCAAATATGTTCATGTGTAATGAATTGAGTTTTGAAACTGCTGTTATCCTGTGGATGGCCCTTTTGATGTGAAAATATGTCTCTTCAAACTACAGAGCCCCTTGCAAATGTTGACAAACCTTTTGCCTTTTGCTCTTCTTCCTTGGTCATGGCTTACATAACAGAGTTCTGAACAGATGGACTGTGGTTTGATATCATGTGATTGGGTCACATCTTTGCTTCCTGCTTCTGGAATTGAGGGCAGATGCTGGCATGTTTCTCAGGGATTTTTTAATGCTTTGTCCCGTAGAACTAAGCTGAGGAAATTTTTGGAGTCTTCTCAAAATCTATGGTCTGTTTTGACCCAGCCTAACTCCAATACTTAGGATAATATTTAATGCCATTCTTAACTGAATTTTCTGAACGTCAAATCCAGGCAGTCTCCATAAACATTAAAATTGTTTGCTGCTCTGAATTAGATCCAATTTTAGGTGTTTTGTTTGCTTTCCAGGTAGGTTTCTTGTGGCTACTGTTCTTCATCGTGAAGAAGATTGGTAGACTTGTAATTATTCACCTCAGACATCACTTTGTTAAATACTGGTGGACTAAGTCCATTTGGTTTTATGGTCCAAATTTTATAGATCAGATCAAGCCTTTTCTAAAGCTGCTCCCTCAAAGAATGATTCCTAATCTGACTTAAAAAAAATTATGACTTGCAGAGAGTATACACACAGGTTGATTCAAAATTTCTTGAAGGATTACAAGAATGTGCTAGGCATTCTAACTGTCTTGTCTCATTTAATTATTCTCTCTCTCTTTTTCCTTTGACCATGGCTAGCACACCATCATTTAATTCTCATAACCAACCTTGAATGGTAGTTGTATAGTGGTACCAAAACTTTTTATTTATTTGCTGGTTAATTTCCAAACTCTTCAGTCTATTTGTTCCTAGATACAGATGACCAGAGCTCAGAGGGTAACTGTAGGTTTTGATAACTTTGGCTCTACCGCAAGATTCTTTTCAACTCTCTTAAACATTATCCAAAGGTGTTAGTAGTTTGTTTTTCATCCTCTAATCATAAATATGTATATGAAAGGAAGACACTGCTTTGAATGGCACAGATGTAGACTAACAGTAGTTCAACCACTGAGACTCAAATGATTTTGTATTACCATAAACCCCAACTGCCTGGGTAGGCAGAATTGACAGAATTTTGCTCAGATTGGAACCTAGTTAGTATCTATGAAAGAAGACCCTCTTTGTTTCCACTTTATAAACCAGGAAACTGAAGTTATGCTGTTAATGAAAGGTAAAGCCTGCATTTGAACACTCTAGAGCCTGCATTTGAGCACTCTAGGGTCTGTGCTCTTTTCCTGTACACATGCTCATCTACTTATGATGGGGCCACGTATGTCCATGCTGCTCTCATATAGAGTAAATACATTGTTAGAGCCACTTCAGCAGAAAAGTTTTCTTTTCCTTTTTTGCAAACCATGAGAATTTGCTTCAGATTTCTTGATTATGCTTTTAGTCTTTCTTTGCAATTGCAGGCTATTCAGATACTGACAATCTTTCTTTGACATTGTATATTTGGATAATTCGAATCTCCCTGACGAGTCCAGTGGTAGTTGATCACTTACTATTTGTATTGATTATACATATATTCACAGCAAATTCTTTGCTTCTGTAAGTAACATAAACACAGAACTGAAAATAACTGAAAATCTGTATTGGA